>NC_134524.1:20888535-21188701 GCF_027942865.1 Odontesthes bonariensis
CTTCGTCCACCATTACGGCACTTTTTGAACATTCTTCTTAGTTCTTATAAGAATTTCAACCTTGTACAATTCCCAGCATTCACTGTTGTTTCGTCTCCGCTGTTTTTGTCTCAGATCAGCATTTCGTGGATCTCAATCGAACAGATCTGATTAACGGAGTCAAGGATACGAGATACATCCTGGATAAACTCTTGGAATTGGGGCTGATCTCGAATGAGGCCTACGATACTGTCAGAGGCATCGACAGCGAACGTGACCAGATGAGGGAGATTTTAACATTTGTGTGTTCGGCCGGCAGAGAGGGAAAAGATGAGTTCCATAAAGTCCTTAAAGGGATAAAGAATTTGAGGCCTCTCCTGTCTAAGCTGGAAAAATGTTGACAAAGGAGCAAAGAAGAACTGATGCGATGTGACTTTGGACATAAAGTGGACATTTGCCACCTTGGAGATAAAAAGATGTGGTGGTCTTGCCCGGTATACCGGATCTTGGCAGATCTGAACAGATCTAGATAGTCCTCGTACCAAGTCAGAAGTATCTTCCCATGTAAACAAAATAAAGTACATAAGCAAAATGGAGTAAACAGTGAATAGTTTGAAATTGAATTTTTTTTTGGGTTTAGTCTGCTATACCCGCTATGCCTCCTCATATGTATCCTAGATACAGCTGCAGCTCCACGAAGTCTTCCTTTCAGCAGCCCAACATTTTACATTTGAGGCTTTTGAGTCAAAAAAAACAAAGCTGCAGGGGGCAGTTTGTCATATTTTTTAGTTTTTGTCATTGTGTCTTAATTTGTGGGACAGAATTCTGAAGCCTTAAAGTGCTGCACGGTGATTTATCTACGCCATCTTGGCACGAGAAAGGGAAAACTTAAGACTTTGCTGCCACAGACTTGTTGAATGGCTCATTTGTATGATTAAAAAGAGGATTTTATAATGATCTATACATTTTAACCAGGGTCCCCTCTGCTAAAAGGTGAGGCAGAACTGTGATAAGAATTCACAAGCTCATGAATTACGCATTGTTAACAGTTTGTTTTTGTTTTTGTTCATATAAATAAAAGTGTATTTAAATACTACTAATCTATCTGGTTGTCCTTTACCTGCACTAAAAAAAAGCTGTTTTTTTCCCCATTCGGGTCGATAATAGAAAGAAAGAAAAATGGTTTTAGCAGCCTTACCCATCGGCTTCATGGCGTCACCGACCAGATCGAACTTTCAGTAGTTCCAGACTCTTAGTATAGTGAGTTTTAGACACTATGAAAAGTCTTTTTTTCACAGAAACAAACTTTAGTCGGTATGATTCAGTGTTGCTGTTTTTAAACTGAATGCACGTGAGTCTGAACTGTCTGAAATGAAGGCTTTTTGATCTCCGTGCCATCATGTAACATGTTTTTTACACGATGGTAGAGGTAGAGGATGAAGTCACTTGATTTTATTTAAATCCCTAAACCTCTTGTAGACACACTGAACAAAAATCTGAACCCGAGGCTTGGAAAAATCTCGCCCCTTTATTTTTCAAAGGTCACGAAAGAGCTGATAAAGATCATCTTTTTTTTTCCTTTAACATTTACTGCAATGAAAGTGGGAATCGTTTCAGCATTCGACAGGAGAATGACAGGCAATAAATACATTCAGACCACTATCTCTTGCAAACGGTGTGAAATATACAGCTGTGGCGGGTCGGGGGAGCCAAACTTGGCTTGAGAACTTCCTATGTGTTGATCTGAGCCATGAGGCCTTCCAGTTCTGGGCGCGCCTTAAATCGTGCCTGGAAATCTGCCTCGGTGTGCTGAGAGGGGGGAGAGAGAGAGAAGGGGGGGAGGTGGAGAATGACTGACGGTATTAAAACTTTCTGACACAGACAAAAAAAAAAAGAAAGAATAAATAAAAAAGAAACCAATTCGACTCTAGAGTAGGGCTGGGAGATAAAACGATAGAGATCTGAAACATGGTCGATATACTTTTCGATAGATTAGATTCGTCCATCTTTTGACAGACAATACGAATAGCCAATGAGAACGAGAGTTGCGCCGCACTGAACCAATCACGTGGCAGGAATAGAGCCATGCCAGCAGCAAGAAACGATGGAAGACACAGCCCAAGGCGTTAAGGCTGACATTGTTGGTATTTTGGTTTTTTTGAAGTCCGACACAAAAACAGAGCAGTGTGCACTGCAAATTATGTCGAGCACATGTTCCGAATGTTCTGAAGCAGCACCACCCATTTGAGCACGGAGAATGCAAACCTTTACAAACACGGCCCGGAACAAGTGCAAATCTTCCCCCAATAACAACGCCCGTGCAGGAGCAGCAACAGAAGACCATGAAGTCTGCTTTATCCAGCGCCATGCTGTATGATAAAAAAAAAAAATCTAAGAGACACCGTGATATTACAAATGCAGTAATAAGAACTGATGCGTTCTTTTGCAATTGTATTGCATCAGTTTGCAATTGTATTGCAAAAGACATGCTACCAATAAGCACAGTGGATATTACAGGAGTTACGTTAACACTGTGCACTCAAACTGCTTTCCCCACTTTACAGAGGAGCAAACGCAGACTCATGGAAATGACTTTGACCCAACAATCAGTTTCAATTCACCCAACTTAAATCCTGACCCCGCTTAAAAGACGATTTCAACAGGGGCGGTCTGTGGCATAGTGGGTTAAGCAGCCGCCCCATGTACAGAGGCTGCTGTCCTCGCTGCAGCTGGCCCTGGTTCGAGTCCCGCACCGAGCGGCCCTGTGCTGCATGTCTTCCCCCTCTCTCTGCCCCCTGCTTCCTGTCTCTCTCCAACTGTCCTATCATTAAAGGCATAAAAAGCCCCAAAAAATGTAAAAAATAAAAATAAAAAAATGAGGATTTCAACAACTCTTATGCCTTTTTCCTCCACATCTGCGAACTGTAAACGGCGACGAGTCGACTTAAATAACCGCTTTACTCGCTAAATTCTGCTCCTTCAGCGTCAGGAGTTTATCATCATGTTTGTCATGCGCCATGAAACTGAAGGGCTTCAGATTTCGCCCCGCTGGTCAGACAATACGGCACCTTTAAGGAGGTCTCCTAGGAAGTCATAACGAGTATCTCCACAAAACAAAAACACAAATGGATAACGAGTGGATAACTTCCGTCGACTCACCTCCTTTACAGACAGCTGAACGCCCTCTGGTTGATTCTTCAAAAGAACTTCCATGAAGACGGGACTCAGCGTGGCATTTAGACTGCTCACCTAGGGAAAGGAAAAAAAAACACGACTGGACGGTCAAGTCTAGAACATTCCTCGGAAACTTCGAAAAAAAAACAAACAAAGGTGACTCGGAGGATTGAAACACAAGCCGAGTTTTACCTGGACGACTCGTTCGTGGGTCCTCAGGACGGCGTCGACGTACGTCTTGGTGCCTTGCTCCTGCATGAGCAACACCTCTGTGCTTTTAGTTGGCAAAGCATAGCTGCACATGGGAAGCAGTAGTGAAAAATACTACCAAAAATAAACGTAAAAATGATGCAGCCTTTACTATACTGCGGTGATGCTCAGGACAGGTTGACAGACTGACAGCACGGGTCCTTCTGATGGGGAATATTTGCTTATGATAACAGAAGCACAGACAGGCTTCATCTACCCCCAAAGGGAAATAACACGAGATACCCAGATAAGCTCTATGCAACACAGTTCTACCTTCAACAGTCAGATTTGACCATTTTTGAACACATTTGTTTGAGTCTGCGTGTGATCAGCTCGTAAGACTTCTCGGTGCTCAGCCTCACCTTTCCGCCACCTTGACGCCCAGCCGGTTGCAGAGGTTGTGGATGAACTGGGAGTAGTGCTCCACCACGGTCATGTCGTAACCCGACACCATCACGTTCAGAGTGCCGTACGCCGTGTCCGTCGCCGCAACGATCTGTTTCATCTGCTGTCTGTCCTTCTTTTTCTTCGGCTGAAACAACATCTTCAATGTGATGGTGTTTCCTCATCATAAGGCCTTGAAGCTGATCTAATGCCATTAGATCTCATCTATTCTGTGGAGCTGTAGTTTCAAACTGGCTGCCCATTAACCTTAATGTTTTGCAGACTTACCGCTTGTTTAGGTAAGAGGTGCCTCCACCTCCCGATCCCGTGGGTCGGCATGTTTTTGTACAGCCTTTCATTGGCAGAAGCTGCGCATGGAAGGGGGAGATTTGTCCATTTCAACACACACTCTGACACGTGGCAGCACTAACGCAAAGTATAACATTGTTTCAAAGGGCAAAAGCTTCATCTATAGTGGTCTTTTGCTACTTACACCACACAGGATGTTGGATGGACGGTGTGGCCCTGTAGAGAATAAAGGACAAGGGTTAATCTAAGACCCAACACGGAGATACTGCATCTCATCGAGGTATCATTCACCACATTTTGACTTTTATCTGCATCTTATATTTGATTTTCCTATCACCAAGACTAGTTCGAAGTGTATTGCTGAGATCTGGCAGATTCTTAGTAAAGTTTCAGATCAATTAATAATATTTGGAAGAAAGAAATGAAGCCAACTATGACTTATATTGTCCCAAAATGTCTGCTAACCTGCTCCTGCAACGTTTTGTGTTGCAGCGGAGCCGAAGAAGCCTCTGACTGAACAGACTTTATTGAATAAAAAAATAAAAATAAAAAAAAGTTATGCAGCTGGTGGGCAGCATTGTCCGTTATACGTTGAGCAGATTTTGCAACACTCTTCTTCTCTGGCTCTGATGCACATCAGTCTGCACCCTCTACCACAGAATTAGAGAAGATGTGCGACATCTTGCTGGAAACAACGGTCCTGAAATGTTCCAGAGATGTTCCGGTGCGGTGGCATGTGAGAAAGCGAACATCTGCAACACTCACTCCGAAACATCTCGAGGAGATTTTTTCCACCCGGCCCGGCAACACATGCACGAAGTACCTAAGCTGATCTGCTCTGTTCCTTCTTACGGCCTAAGTGTGACGTTTCCAGTTCAGTCTGTAGTCCAGGAGAGCACCCAGGTAATGTAATGTATACATTCAAGCTTTCAAATCGGCCTTCATGCTGCCTGTTAACTTTAAATAATTGTAAAAAGATTACCTGCTTAACGGAAGTGTTCGATTCAGCATAAGTGCATGTTGGGAGACAGACACCTGCAACTAGACAAAAGGGGAAAAAAGAAAAGGATCAGCTTTTATATTTGTTATGTTAGTCGATGTTCAAAATTTAACAGCGTAAACGTGTTTCTTGTTTCGAGCAATGACAGACCATCAGTGAAAAGGTTAGTCACAGACGAAGCCAGGCACCCACTTTAAAGGCATCCCTGATGCATGTTCAAAATGAACATCTTGCTTTTCTAGAAATCTGGAGCCGATGCTCGGGGGGCTTCCTTAAAAATAAAATAAAAAAAAACTGCCCCTGTAAAAACCCCACAGGTGAAGAATCGAGACAAAACTGCACATGGATGGTTCTGGACACTAACCTTGGGGAAAAAAAATCAATTTACTACCCTGTTCCCAACAAAAGTCTGGATGCTGTGTGAAATAGAAACAAAAAACAAAGTATGGACGGACAGACACAAAAGGGATTTTTTTTTTTTTGCCACTATAAATGTAAAACCATAAATGACAAATCTGCTTTTCAAGGTCCAGTTGTCAACCCTAGCCCCCAACCCTGTTTTTTTTTTTTAAAGCCTGCTGATGTCATCAGCGTCTGTGTAAGAAACTACCCATTCATTTGCATTGTAATGGAGACCAGAGATGGAATGTAGAGATATATTTGTCAAACATGTTCCACCATTTCAATCATTTCTTCTTAAATGTGAACTTAAATGGTGAAGAATGTTAACTGAAAATACATTTGTTCAATTTTGAATAATTTGGTTAAATTGGGTGTGCACCCATAGTTACAATCATTAGTTGTTACAGTTGTAGCACCGCTGATACAACAGTGGGTTTTTTTACTACACCACTGTCAGCATTTTGCTTTATGGTCGGATAAGTACAACTCGCCTGTATAGTGGAGGGCTTCAAACACACGCTTTTCTAATGCTGAACTCAATCGGTGTTTTAAGACGCCTGTCTCAACATTTTTGATTCATGCCACGTTTTGGTGGCACGAATCATGACGACACACACAAATCTCAATCAGCTGTCCACAAAACATGCAGAAAGAACAGACAACACCGCCTGACATACAGTAGTCACACACACTTATCAGTGATGACTGATACACGGGCCAGTGGCTTCACATCACCACTGCTACTTTATGACCTCTGTGGCGTAATGTTGAGCCGACAGAGCTCGAGAATAAGTTTACCTTTCGGAAGACAGGGTTCATGACTCAACTTCTCCTCGCCAGAATTAATCCAAAACCGCACAGAATGTGCGTTAGAACGGAATGTACTGATTATTGGGCTTGGAGAAATAAGTAACGTTCAACAACACACACAGAGAGCAAGCCTGCCGAGACCGGAAGTGCAAACCGGAAACGGGAACGTTGTCTATTATGTCCGTCGGAGAGACTCTAATAAATAAGCGTTCCGACTTTGTTTCCCTTCTCTCCTGCATTTAAAATGCAACGACTGTGAAGTAACAGCGAAAAGTAAATTAACGAAATCAGACTAAATGGTATTAAATCAACCCCCTGATAAAGCTTTGTTTAATTCATTACAATATAATTTTAATGTTTAGTTGTTTCTTTTTTTAACCTTTGTCAGACTTGTAATCCAAAAACGCATTTCTTGATTGTTTGTCTCAAGTTAATGAAGGAAATTAGGAAAAAGACTTGGCACAAAGGACAAGCTGATAGCTGTACACATTCAACAGGCTTTATTAATAATCATTCTGTCATTTTGGCCCCTCATAAAGTCACTCATATCAAAATGAAAATCAATTTTTGACATTTCGAATATCTTTTTTTTTTTTTCAGCCAAACACAACATTTCTGTAGTAAAGTGCAAAATTTTATCTTCACCTGAAACTGATGTTTTAAGAATATATGAACTGTGCATAGGAATATTAAACTTTTTTTCAATTTTCTTTTTAAAGAATGCAATTAACGGCTTTAAAGCACAACTATGAAAAGCAAAGTCATTCTGTAAACTGTTTTCCTTTCTAACAGCATGCCAAGCAGAGTATCCATCCACACACACTTGCTCACACATCTTTTTTTTCTTTGGCTTGCAGCGGTGAAAAATCAAGCATGAAAACACCGGACACGCTGGACTCATTCGAGTCGGTTGGTGCCAGCTTGTTCCGTTTGCTTTATCTTCTCTCTTTCAGGCCAAACATGCTGACAAAAAAAAAAAAAAAAAAACGCATCAAAAGTACTAAATAAAAGGCTTTCTGTGGCAATGGAAAACTTCAAATCACAAGCGGTTTAATGTTCTCTTATCAGTGCTTATTTAATTAGAGAAATCACTTCTAAAGCAGTCTGTGACTGACCGTTCTCTGAGCGAACGTGTGAATGTTCTCCAAAACAACTGAGATGATATCTGTCAATACTGTTTCGGCAAATCTCTCAGCGTTTTGCAAAATGTCTTTTTTTTTTTTTTTTTTCTTTTTTTTTTTTTAAATCAAAGTGGTAGAAAACCTGGCACCGCAGGCATGCAACGTTATTTATTTCCCATATTTACTTTGAATCGTTCCAGCCGTGTTCGGTCATTATACATTCAAATTCTTGCGTGAACTCACGGTCTACAGCAAATATCTAAGATATAGCACCTGAATTATGTCTAGCAGTAGCATCGCGGGTTTAGCACGAGATTCTCGGTGCGGTTAAGTTCCGGGTCCGGCTGAATCGAAAGACGCTTTGAGGCAAAACGTGGCTGCCGCTCGAGTCCGAATCTGTACACCAGACATTTGAGGCGGGGGGTGGCTGCGAAGCTGCGGCCGATGTCGAAACCTTAAAGTCTGCAGCATCCACACGGAGGACCAAGGGCTTCGTGATACAAATAACTTCCTCAGTTAAACTCCTCTCTCTTCCTCATCTTCCTCCTCTCCGTCATCATTCTCTTCATCGTCCTCTTCCTCCTCTTCCTCCTCCTCCCCCGGGCTGTAAAGGTCATTGATCTGATCGTGCATTTCCTCCTCCTCCTCCTCCTCCTCGTCATCTTCCTCCTCCTCCTCCCCCTCACTCCTCATTTCCTCCTCGCTGCTGTCATCGAGGTCGTCGTCATCGTCGTCGTCGTCGTCTTCCTCCGCAGCCTCTTCCTCGTTGTCCTCCTGCTCCTCCTCTTCTTCCTCAGGATCCAGATCAAGATGACCTGAAGGGCGAACAAAATTCAAATGTTTTCATGTTCTCGCACTGGAAACAACGTGAGATGAAGCTCATGCAGATAATGTGTTTTCGACAGTGACGAAAATGCTAGCGAAGGAATTTAAAGCAAAAACCTACACAGGGAATTGATGGCAGCTACAATGTGACACGGTAGTTCTTCTTCAAGGAATTTTCTCATCTCCTCCTCCATCATCACTCCAAGGACGTCCGTCTCCATATCGACGTACTCTGGGTAAAACATATTTTTCCTCAACTGCCTGCGGCACCTACAAAGAGAAAATCAGTTGTTTTTTTTAATGGGTTTCAAAGCAAAAAAACTTCAAAATCCCTGTTACAGATTCTGAAATATAAGGAGATGAATAAATGTTGTCACATATATTTATTGTGGGTTTTTTGGCAAGGAGCAAAGAATCAGCGATATGAATCAGAACCCGGTTTCGACGTTTGAAATGTAAAAAGCTTGGCTCGCAGACCGTAAACGTGTGGCCAGGCCTCATTCTACAGTTTAAAAGGTGACCGACTCAGCTTTTGCACAGCAGTCGAAAAAAATTATGGCATACGATCTTAGGCTGCTGATTTTCCAGCTGCAGACACACCTAGCTCAGTGACCAACTCAGCGATTTGCTCCCGGTTGGTACCTCTCCTCAAACCACCTCCATTTAACTCCCATCATTCACTCGTAGCGTGGGCAGTCTGGAGGATGATTGGCTTGCGGAGCTCACGCTCAGTTATACAGTATGCATCCAGTTAGATCGCCAATCACGCCCATCCACGCCCGAGACTGAAGTCGTCTTTCGCTCTTTACGGGATCATCTGCCACCGCTACAGTCATTCTTCTCCGTCCATCTAACTTCACCTTTGTTCACGCGGAAGCTGTCGATGCATCATTAACGGGCAGCATAAAAATCCCGGCCTTAGTTCAGTGTTTCTCAATTCCGGGACCCACTGCCCTGCATGTTTTCAATGTTTCCCTCCTCCAGCACGCCCAATTCAAATCATCAACTCGTCATAGGGCTCTGCGGTGGCCTGATCAGGAGCCATTCATTTGAATCAGGTGTGCTGGAGGAGGGAAACATCGAAAACATGCAGGGCAGTGCGTCCCGAGGACCGGAATTGAGAAACACTGGCTTTGTTAGATACAAACCGACTGGTTTGAGATACTCAGATCGAGTTACTTTTGGCAGCAGCAGTTTTTAAGCTTGTTACATTAAAATCTGTGTTTTGTTTGGGTTAAATAAAGTCACTTTGTTTAGAATAAGAATAAGAATAAGACATTAAAAGCTAGGTTGAACTGTCCAAAGATCTGTGAACTGTGCCTTTCAAAAGACCCGATCTCAACTTTGTTGAATATATGAAGACCGTGTTCAAAAACTCAAGATCAAACCGCAAAGTACTTTTCTATTTAAAAAGTAAAAACTGATTTCCTAATGTTAAATAGGCATTTTTTTTATGAGATGATGATCAAAGCACGTGAATGACAATGGAAGCAGCACTTACTGTTTTCCTGTCGTCTTGTATGCCTGAAAGACAAAAGATAAAACACAAAACAGAAGGAATCAACTGAAAAGGTCGGCAGCAAACAATGTCTTTCTTTTCGCGATGTTCTCGTGTGCAACAAAGAGTTTTTCTGTCACTGTTCCACAACTGAAAGCATTTCTTCTAGCATTTACTTTACTCTCTGCTGACTGTGCAAATTGGCAGTTTATGTTCGAAGGTTAAAAAAAAAAAGTGCTGAACAATAATGCAACACGCGCAGTGTGATATTTGAGCTTAACTGGGTCCGGCAGTGCTGCGGGACGCGTCTCACCTCGATGAAACGGAAGGGGTCGTTTTCCTGCATCAGGCTTTCGACGCCACAGCGGACCTCCTGGAGACGAGCCTGGTCCTGACAGATCCGGGTGATATTCTTCTGAATCGCCGGCCCGTTGGTGTCACACTGGGTGTGCGTGCACTCTCGCAGTCTGGTGATGAAGCGGAGCACCTTGGCCTTCATCTCCTCACCCAGTCTGGTCAGGCACTGCTCGGCGTCGTCCACGAACTTCTGCATGAGGGGTCGGACGCGGAGGAAAAGCCGTGAACACATCATGCCAGCAGGACTGCTCAGCTCTGCTACTTCACCAACTACAGCTACATCCACTGACTTAATAAGTGACTTCAAGTAAAGGAGGAGGAGACTTGTTTTACACTAAACAAATGTTTTGCAACATATTACAAACTTTTACCACTTTCACAAATTAGCCGTAGATGTTAGAAGGTAAAAAGTGACCACAAGCGTTTTCTTGGGCTGCTTTGGATACAGTTAATCTTCTAGATTTCCTATATAAATACAGAGTAAACAGACAGCTTCTGAGAGAGGCTTCAGGTTGCTGTCCATGGTGCTGAAATATTTCAAGAAATCACAACAGGCCATTTTGTACGCAAAGAAAAGCAGGTACTGAAAGGTACTGAATAAGTATAAGAACTGAATGGAAAAGAGACATTTCACAGGCTTCAACCACTGTTTTTAAACTACAGTTCATCAAGGCTGAGACGGTAGCTTTCCGGCTATTTATGAGAGGTCTTTTCATTTAAATCACTCTCACTTATCAACTGTTTAGGAAAGTGTGTCACCAGAGTCGCGTTTAAGAACGAGCAGTCGATTAACAGAACATTAATCAACGTTTTTAATAAATAACCCAGTTTTTTTTTTTCATGCAAAAATAAAAAAATTTAAAAAAAATTTAAAATTCAAAAATTTAAAAAAGCAAAAAAAAAAAAACTGACCGCAACCACCATTCATTAAAATTGACAATAAGCCTCAACTTGAGCTGCAGTGTCCAATCACTTGCTGGACATGGCTTCCATCCAGAAGTAAACACACAGAATGACATCATAACTACATCTGAACAAAATGCGGGATCACAGAGAAACTGCTCCAGGACATTTGGTCCAACATGTCAGGCGTCTGTCATTCTTTTTTTTTTTACCTTATTCTGTCTCTCCTTCTCCTTCTGCTCCTGGAGTTTTTTCTCTGCCAGGCTGTACTTCCTCTCCACCCTGCACAGCTGCTTGTCCAGCGTCCCCTGGAGAACACACAGAGGCGACCCGACACTTTCAGATTCGGAATGCAGCGACTGAAAGTGTAGCCAATTACTATTCTCGCTGCTAGCAGCGAGATGAAAGTGTTACTTTTCGTGGAACAATATCACAGGTCTTGACTGAATTATTCTGTTTGATCTCTCGTTCTAAAACAGATGCCTCCATAACAAAACACTGAGATTCTGCAAGTGTCGCAAGTCTGGAAACCAATTAATGTGGGGGGAAAAAAGAACAGAAAACGAGTAAATCAACTTTTTGATCATCAATTAATGAGCTTTTTTTCCCTGGCAAAAACAAAAAGCCAAGAAGGATCTTTTCCAGCTTCTTCAGGGTGAAGATTTACTGCTTTTATCCGGGTTTCTTTTAATCGCTGCATAAAAGAATCTGCACAGCAATCAATTAGACAAATAATAGATGGATAACTCTTTCAGAGACGTCAAATATCTGCAATCCAAGGAAAATAACGTCCCTTCACAAAGAAAGATTACCCTGAACTGAAGGGGATTGTTGGTCCCTATCAACAACATGTCTGCCTTAGTTACAGGAGTAAACGCTCTAAATTCAACTCAAAAACTGGCTGTTGGCCGGTTCTGTCCAATTCCACTTATGAAACATTCAAAAGGTTGTGGAGCCCACAGCAACGAACTGGAAGCCTCTCACTGTCACACTGTTCAGGAGCATAAAAGAACAGGAAGTGGATTTAACTCCCCCTACAGAGGCTCTCCTCATTCATTCACACACAGCCCAACCGCTGTCAATGCTCATTCTTCAGGATTCCAGATTCACTTTGTCTGAGACACAAATAGCTGGTAAAGACGAATGGAATAAGAAATTAATCCCCCCCCCCCCCAACGTTAGATCCTCAGCACATTGATCTCACACTAATATAATGTTCTGAAACACATTCCTATATAAAAACGCAGCAATCTGCTTAAAAACCAGCTCAGTTTGGTTTGTGCGCGGCTCATTTGAGCTGGTCTGAGATCAGCATTCTCATCCATGCTTTTCTGTGCAGAGGAAAATCAGAAGCAGCGGCTATTAAACGAAAATCTTTGAATGAAAATCTGCATCAGAAAACTTTGGAGAGAGAGCCGGCTCAGACCGTCTTGTAAGCTGTACCTTGAGATCTTTCATTGTGTTTTTCAGGGTCTTGATCGTGTGTCCCGCGTGTCCTCCCTCTATGGTGCAGGCGTTGCACACGCACATCTTGTCATCCATGCAGTAGTACCTGGTGGTGCGCAGCAAATGAAAACAAGGCTCAGATGCAACCAATTTTCGAAAAAGGTTATAAAAATAAAGAGAAAAAACTGTAATTGACCAAAGGAATGCTGATATAGAAACTATAGCCTCTTAATCACTAGAGCTTGAATAAAGGCAACTGGACTTTACACCTTCTTCAGAATCCGAAAGGAAGTCCAGTTGCCCTTATTCAACCTCTTATGGTTACCACGACCTGGATGACTGAGAATCTTCATCAACATATAGCCTCTTAACAGATCGATCTGTTACCATGTTGCAACAAACAAAACAGCTGTATTCCTATGCCCTATAAATCTTAATATCAGTTTTAGCCAAGTCTACAACCACCAGACATTCAGCTACAAGTTTCCTTAAACATTTAACTTTTAGTCCTATAATTTGGGATACACTAACTAGGGCTGAACGATACGGACAAAATTTCATATCTCCATATTCATGCCAGATATCGATACGATATGACTATGGGTTCAGTGAAAACTAAGCATTTTTCTGAAAAATAAAAAAACATAATACAAAAGAAGGACGTCTGCATTCATCGGGTCTTGAGTTGGAAGTTTGTTGTTATAAAATGGAGCGTTAAACTGATGTAAGGTTCAGTCGTCCGGCTCGACCACAGGTCCGTGGTTGTGGCAAAATGTTCAATTCCACGGAGCTCGGATTCAACATTCATTTTACATTCGTTGTAGATTTTTGGAAAGGCCACTTGATTAAAATATGTTCGGGATGGTATTCTGTAACGTTTGTCCAGCGTCCGAACCATTTTCTGAAAGCCCTCTTTTCTGACGCTGTCTTTCGCAATGTGGTATGTTACAGCATCCGTAATGTCTTTGTGCCTGGTGGACATCGACTAATATGGCGTAACGCTACTGAACGCATCAGCAATCAAACTTTGCTTGGGCTTCACTTCTCCGCCGTTTCTCTTATTGCGCTACACTGGAGAATTACTTTTTTTTTACTAAATCCGTCGAATGCGCAGATTCTGCACCGGCCTCATCTTCCGCACTCATGTTTCTCTTTTTAATTTCCCCGCTGTGAATGTAGTTTGTGTGTCTCTGTCTCCCTCGCTCCCTCCCTCCCTCCCGCCCTCGGATGTTTGTCATTGGCTGGCTTCAGCTGTACATAAGGGCAAGCGTAAAAATTATGTTTGCGACTGCCTGAGCTGCACATGCGGGGAAAATCTATATCGTTGAATTTGCAATATTAATATCTTGAATGTTCATATCTAGATATTGATACGATAACGATATATCGTTCAGCCCTAGCACTAACGTGATCATCTGACACGTTGATCCAGTTTTTACCGAGGCAGGAAAACTTGGACATTGGGTACCACACACTAAAATGAAAACTCACACAGAACGTGACAGGTTAATTTCTGAGCTGAGCTACAGGAAAATTTACTAAAACTGTCACTGACAGTGTAAAGAAAAACAAACAAAAAACACCTCCTACCTGTATATCTCATCATGATCGGGGCACTTCCGCTTCCAGAGGTCATTCATGGGCTCTGTGAGGGGATGCTCGCGGAAGGCCGGCAGCTCCAGATGCGGCTTCACGTGCTCCTGGCACATTGACACCTCACACTTCAGGCACGTCTTGATTGCGCACATCGATGCGGCGGCTTCCTGCTTGTTGCCGCCATCCTGAGAAGCAGAATCAGCGGAGGCTCCGCCTCCAGAGGCGCTGCAGCCTGATGCCTCGGCGCCCGCCGGAAGGCAGTAGTCGCACGGAACGGCAAAGACACTCCTGACCTGTTGCACCGCCAGAGAAGAAGAGAGCAATTCCCTGGATTTCAACGCTGTGGCAGCTGCAGTGGTGGCTCGGCGCCTGTGACGGTAGTCGTCAGCTATGTTGGCTAGTTTGAAGTTTTTCTGGAAGCTGGTGCCACACCTGTGGCTCTCGCGGCACTCTGGGCAACGGAAGCGGCCTCGCTCCGCTTGCCGCTTTAAGCGATCGAGGCAGGTCTTGCAGAAGTTGTGCCCGCAAGGAAGCAAGTGGGGGTCACGGTACAAATCCAGGCACACTGGGCAGGTGAGTTCTTCTTGGAGGACACTGGACTGCTCTAACCGGGCCGAGGCCATGTCTCCGTTCAGCCTGTGAGCCCACAGAGGTGAGCCAGAGACGTCCGGCTGTGGTGCGAGATTTATAAAGCGATGAGAAAGATAGGTTGGGAAGATGTGGAGAAGTGTCAGAGAAATAAGGAAAAGTGAGAGGGGGGGGGGGGGTGTAGAGCTTCGTCTTTTTGTAGATGATGCTGAAACAAATGACAAAATGTTTATTTAAAGTGAGAAAATTAAGAAAAAAGACAAAATATTCAACAGAGCAAACGACAGTTATCGGAGCGATTGCTTCATCACAGAACAGAAAAATCTGGATTTCCTGCCCTCTTCCGAGTTTTTATTTTTTATTTAAACACACACAATTATAGCTCTCTGAATCCATAAACCATCTCAGTCTTTCCAAGCAAAAATACCCCCAAAGAATATTAGTCCAAGTGATGAAAATGAGAGAATTAGCCTGTTTTTAAGTCATGATGAACTTATTCCATTTGGCTTGTGGACCAACACCTTGATAAAAAGGTGAAATAAGTCAATTTGCCCTTGAAGACTGTCTGTGTTTGCTCACGTTTGATTAAAATAGAAATATGAGTTGAGTGGTATTAATAATAACTGAATATCTTCCCCATCTGTAAGAGAATATTTCAGACTTATTTCTACGATCACACAAACTTGTGAGGCTCAGCTCTCCGATTAAAGCCTCAAGAAAAGATCACATGAAAAGGCAAAACAGAAGAGTAACAATTAAAGAAAATGACAAGATTGCAACTTTGGCCTTTTACTGACAGCTTATCGACATAAATCCCATTTTCTGCCTGTTGTTTGGTTGAACCCGTTGAAACTCTGTTTAAAGGCTCTGACCTCGAGATAAGCTGGGAAAACAAGCTCCGTGTTGTTTACCACAGACCAAAAAGTGGTGACCCCCGGCAGTCAGCGGTGCTTTTTAGTCCTCCACCTGCCACGGGCCTCTTAGAGATGCCCTGCCGAGCGGGCAGTTAAAACCAAAGCCGTTTGTTTTCCGAATAACCACCCTGTCTTTCCAGGAAGTCAACCAACAACTAGCTAACTCGCCTGTAGGTGCTACACTAATCTCCCCCCGAACTGAGTTTGCTGGGGCAGAGATAAGCTAAAGCAAAAAATACGACAAGAAAAGCAAACACTTCCGGCTTCTTACCTTGACAGTGTTGGGTAGTTTAGATATTGACTTCGTAAAAAGCGCAAATGAAGGCGCTCTGTACCGATGAGGCTAACGTTTCAAATCTCGGTGCACCTGTCATACCGGGGCTAACATGTTAACGTTACCACCCTTAGCTCTCTCTCTCTCTCTTTTTTTTTTTGTCACCATAAACTCCGAAAACAATCCGGTCTGGTCCAAGTAAAAACGGTAGTCATGGTACGTTCAGTTTTGCCATCTGGAGTTTTCGACATTTGACACAAAAGGACGAGTCGACACACACCTGTGGGACAGACAGACGGACAGCCGCTGAACTGAAACCGAACGAAGCTGAGCAGGATGATGCGGGGAATATGCTGCCTTCAGTGCTCATCGGAAAGTTCGCCTCCACCCGATACGCTGTAAACACACAGAGACGCTGTGTTGATTGTTTTAAATTGTATTCGCTTCCTGGCTGCAGGTGGAGACAAAGAACATTATGTCTCGTTTTTGCTGTCTTATTGTTTCGACATGTTTTGTTGACGAACATACTTGCGTTGTGTTCTTGTTTGATTATTTTCACTGACAAACAGTAGCTTTTTGGCTATGACAATGCAACAATGGATGATTGGTGATATTCACAAGTGAATATAATGTCTTTTCATCTGTAAATTACATCATTAATTTCTATAGTGTTTTTTAATTTTATGTGCAGCCACTAAGCTGATATTATCTGATAGCCTTTAACTATTTTAGTAGGTTTATTTGTAAGTTTGTGTTTGTCATCATGGTGGTTACTACTTCAAATTATTGTTTATTGACATTAAATACAATGGTGAGTAGTAATCAGAATTTCTAGCAAGATATATTTTTTCTTGCTTTAGGGCTGTTCTATATACATTTGTGTGCTTGTGTGTGCTAAAACAAATAACCACTTAACTTAAAATCACTTAAAAGTGCCCAAGCTATAAAATACCAGTTTGCACTATGCCAGTAACAGTGCGTCTTAATAAAAATAAAATCCCAAAGATTGCGTACAGGTCTGAGTTCACTGCACAATTTTAAATCTAAAAATTCCAATTAGACATGAAAGCAGCCAACTTCAACACAGTATGACTTACACTAAAATTAAGATTTTCAAAGATCAACACACACAAAAAAAACGAATAGCAAACAATCCATTACAAATGTAGTTTAATTGTCAGCCAAACTGCATACAACCAGCAACCCATGAAATTTATATCTCACATTCACCGCGATACAACAATATCAACTCGTTTTACAGGATGTCACATTCATATAAGAGAATACGCTGTAGTTGTCAACTAAATTATCAGATCATGTTAATCTTCCCTTAATAATTGTCTACATATGGCTACTGGATTACAAAAGCAATAGCATAAACACCTCTGAATAAAAACACCTGGTTACAGTAATGTTATTTTCCTTCATAGGGAAATGAAAATAACAAAAGGTCTAAACAAGAACTTTTTTTCATATAACCCTTCACTTTTAATTTTCCATCTTAAAAACATACATTCAACATTTTATCCGGTCAGACTTTAAAATCAGAACCACTCAGCAGTTTTGGGGGTTTTGAGTAAACTGCTCATTTTCTTTTTTCTTACATGACA
This sequence comes from Odontesthes bonariensis, assembly GCF_027942865.1. Lineage (NCBI taxonomy): Eukaryota > Metazoa > Chordata > Actinopteri > Atheriniformes > Atherinopsidae > Odontesthes > Odontesthes bonariensis. Next base: position 20,905,975 of record NC_134524.1, read on the forward strand.
ACATGTTACTTTCTGTCCAGAACGTAACATGTAACACCAGCGCTGTTGAATTGCTGTTTTGTGTCGAGTAAACTTTATAACTTTAGCATCTTTATGATGGTCAATCATTGACGGTCCCCATTGGTGTCAGGGGCTCCCACTTTGAAGACGACAGGGCCCCGAATGTTGAAGCCGAGATAAAAACGCACGGCGCTCTGCTCTGAACCTCCCGGTTTATCCTCTGTTCTAACTCTTATTTTCTTCCCTCCTGCACAAAGGAACACCTCCTGCTCTTCTTGCTCCTGTGGGGTCACAGCAGAGTCACATGGCTCTACTTGCACGGGCAGAAGGATATCTTGGATTTCTGGCACATGCCACACCTCCCCACTGAGCCACAAATCGTCGATCTTTTTTCCTTTTTGATTCTGTTCATTAAGGAGCTCAGCGTCCACAGTCGCCTCTACAATTGCGTCCAACCTGGATTTGTGAATCCATTTGCTAAGTCCAGAGCCCTTTCCCAGAAAAAACAATGGCAGCAGATAACGCCCTTGAAGATATTTGGCATACTTCTCAAATGCTTTCTCCATCAAAGTGACATAATCCTGGAGGTCAGGGGCAAACAGGAGGTTAGGAGATAGTTGTGCAGACTCTCCTCCTGTGTGTTGTTCCTCATCAATGTCCTCATCATCGCATGTTTTCTCTTGAAGTCCATTGTCCTCTGTGGCCTCTTGTTTTAACTCTTCATCGCCCTTTTGTTGCACCACCTGAAGATTTCCCTCTGGCCAAAACAGCAGCAGAGTTAAGAGGTAAAACTCTGGGCTTCTAAATCTCACCTCAGTGTCCACGAATCTGTGAATGATTTCTTGGAGTTCCTTCACATCCGTGGGCTCAGGAGAATTTGGCATCTTGTTGCTCAAGATGATGTTTGAAAGGATGTACCTCTCTGCCACTTTGACGTCATCAACATTTTGATCAAAGATCCTTTTCAAATCATCTCGGATTCTCTCTAACTCAGGTTTGTTTTTCTCAGTCTCCACAAATCTAGCACGCCTCCCCTTTGAGGTGAAAAGGCCGTGATTCAGACAATCCAGGAGACCTGGAAAGCTGGTGGAGTCTGCTGCTCTTTTTTCTGTGTAGCATTCGTAACAACCTGCAACATCGCCCCAGAAGTAATTTGGCTCCACAGTTTTCTTGTCAGGCTGAGAGTAGCTTAGATACCATTCAAAGAACTCAAATTTGTCTTCAATTTCCATCTTTAAGTTTGGAAAATGATCTGTAGTACTAGTGCCTATCTTTCTGAGTTTCTCATAGACCATCTTTGCCACTTGACATGTGCCAAAAAGGCCCCTGTTGTTGAAGGAATTTGAAATGTTTACAATACCAGCAAGATCTCTCATCTCTGGTCCTTCTTCTTTCTCAGCTTTCTTCTCTACTTCTTTGAAGGCCCAAAAAGCCAGGTCAGCCATTGTTAAAACATCATTCAGGTTGAAGGCCTTTTTTCTAAATTTGTTCTTGTACACATGTCCAAGAGTGTCAGCAACATAGGAGTTGTTTGGAGCTCTTTCAATGGCAATCTTTGCCCATTTTGCTGCTTTTTCATAGTCAGAGGGAGATATTTCTATATAATATAGACGAGCAATGGTTTGGGGGAAAATGGGTCTCTGTTTAAATTTATGTGATGCAGTTTCCAAGACACTGACAGCTTTCTGAAACGTTTCTCGCTCAGTTATCTCTGTGATCAACCGTGAGAAGTTGTCTCTCCTTGTCTCACCCTCCTCTCTCTTTGTCAGCAAATCTTTGAGGAATTCGATGAGCTCTGGTCGGGCTTCATCTCCACAAAGGGAGGACAGGTATGTGTCCACTATGGCACTTCTGGAGATTCCCGAGTCAGCTAGTACCTCTACGTATTTTTTTGCCTTCTCGAGGTTACTCAAACATATGTGTTCAGTGTCTGCGCTGATCAGGTTGGTAAAAGGCTCCATTCTTTCTGTGAAGGGGGGGCCTCCGTGGATGGGATCAGGTGGTCCGAGGATCTTTTGACACTCATCCATGAGCAGGTAGGAGTCAGGAAGGTATGCTTTCAGTAGTGCCAATATGGAGAACAACTGCGTGTTGGTGGACCTTGGGTACTTTTGAACATATTCTAAAATTTGCTGTTCATTATCAACCAGGTGCGGGTCCGTGTTGTTGTCACGGGTGGCCATTTTTTCCAAGTTACCTTCTAAGATGTTGGTTTGAAAAAAATCGGTCAAATTGAGCCCAACTTCTTCTCAAATCAGTTTGGTTCTTTGCAGCTTCCTGAAGACAAGACACACGAGAAACCTGACTATCAAGAAAGCATTGCCACATAAAGAGAATTAATCTGTACGGCTACAAATAAAAACACTGTATCTGTAAATATGAAACATAGTTTCATATCAATAACTTTTGAAAAGGTTTTTAACAGTCCAATCTGCTCGGTCCGAAAAAAGAAAAAGTTTGAAAATGTGAGTTACTAAGATTCAAAAGCAATAGCCTTTCTAACAGTATTGACAAGCTGTAACAGTAAACATTTGAAGCATTACATTTCTATTGGAAACTATCATACACACACTCACTAATGAGAACATGGAATCAAATCGTGTTACCTGTTTCAGGTCCAGCAGGTGTGTGGATGACTGAAGAGCCGGAGGATGTTTATTTATTTACACCTTAAACCACACCCCCACCCATACCATGAATTCTTTTATCTGAGGTATGATGCAGGTTTTACGGTGAGAGTCCTTCCTCGTTTGTGCAACTGAAAATATCTTTCATAGCTCGTGATGTCAGACAAGACACGGCCTGATCAACAAGTTGTGTTTCTTCGGAAATGATGTTCAAGTCCTGCTTTCCTGGAAATGGACACTTTACAAGAAGACCAAGGTATGATGCAGGTTTTGCGGTGAGAGTCCCTCCTCGTTCGTGCAACTGAAAATCAACTCAACTCAACTTTATTTATATAGCCTTTTAACACAGCCGTGGCTGAAACAAAGTGCTGTACAACACAAAATACAATGCATAAAACACAAGAACAATGTAAAAACAATAATAAACAACAACAATATTAAAACAATAAAAACAATAACAGAAACAGAGTCTCATGCTGGGTTAAAAGCCACGGAATAAAAATGGGTTTTAAGACGAGTTTTAAAAATGGGCAGTGAAGGGGCATGTCTGATATAAAATGGGAGGTCGTTCCACAGTTTCGGACCGGCAGCGTAAAAGGCTCTATGAAAATATCTTTCATAACTCGTGATGTCAGACAAGACATGGCCTGATCAACAAGTTTTGTTTCTTCTGAAATGATGTGATCATTGAAATGATCAATCCTGCTTTCCTGGAAATGAACACTTTACAAGAAGACTGTACGTTGTGTTTAGGATTTCCACTGAAAGAACACTGTATGACACATGTAGTTTTAAGTTTATTCGGGATATAATTGGGACCCCAGAAGATTTTCGATAAGAATGGCAGCACTACATGATGGATATGGATTGGATTCATCATGCTACGTGCTGTTTCTAATGCGATCCTCTGCTATAACATGCACAATTTTTCTTGAATCTAAAAAAGGTCGAATACAAGCTAACATACATTTTATTTTATTCATATATTTATTGACATTGACCTTCAATAAACTGCAAACAGCAGCAGTCAATTTCCAAAGGCGTTCAAATCAACATGTTTGAAGACTGTACGTTGTGTTTAGGATTTCCACTGAAAGAACACTGTATGACACATGTAGTTTTTAGTTTATTCGGGATATAATTAGGACTAGTGTTGGGTCATGCGCACAAGCATCGGCTCTGAGAGCCGGCTCTTTATAGTGAATCAGAAGAGCCGGTGCTTTTTCGCTGCTTAGGTTTCACTTTCAGTGCTCAGTCCCAGCTCTGGTTACGACAGAGCTTTGTTATGATTGGCCAGCATGGCGACCAGCATGCGGCATTCACGTGAGAATTAAGGAGTTTGGTTCTGTTCTGTGGATTTGTTTGAAATTTATTGGTTCATTTGTCCAATAAAAAAGTTTAATTGAGGACATTATTAATGTTAGCTTGAGTTCTGTTCTGTGGATTTGTTTGAAGTTTATTGTTAATTTGTGCAATAAAAAAGTTTGATTGAAATAAACAAATTTAAAAGTGGTTTTGTCACAGAATAAATGCAAAGAATTGGGCAATTATAAGGTCTCTCATAAAAACACTGAAAGCAAAAGGGATTTCAACACATAAACCATGACTTTTTTTTGCAAAGTTAAGGTAAAATATAGGCTACAAAAGATCCTAAATAAAGAGCCGTTCGGGAGTCGAAAGAGCCGGCTCTTCTTTGGGAGCCGAGTCAAAAGAGCCGGCTCTCGGAAAAGAGCCGAACTTCCCATCACTAAATGGGACCCCAGAAGATTTCAAATAAGAATGGCGCGATTAGGGTCGGTCGTCCAATTAACCGGAAGGTTGGCAGGTTCGGTTCCCACTCTCGCCACTCAAAAAGATTGGTGAAACTGACAGCTGGAGGGGTGTCAGTCCACCTCCTTGTCACGGCCGAGGTGCCCTTGAGCAAGGCACCGTACCCCCATGCTCCCCATGCGCTGTGAATGGCTGCCCATTGCTCCAGGTTGGCATCTGTCTCTATGAGTGTGTGACCCGATGCATATGTTTGTCAACAGGTGCCAACCTGGATGGGTTAAAAGCGGAGGACAAATTTTGTGTGTATGCATGACCAATAAATCAGATCTTTATCTTTTATTTTATTCATATATGCATTGACAGAACCTTCAATAAACTACAAACAGCAGCAGTCAATTTCCAAAGGCGTTCAACATGTTTCACTGTTGTGTATTATGAAGAATTTGTCTTCCAGTGAGGACCTCTCTTAGCTCAGCTACCTGTAGCGATTGGCCATCTTTCAGCATCTTGATTTGGTTTTTAAACCCACAAATCAACTCTTGTAGTTCACACTCGCTGCTTTCATTAAAAATCAATCAACAACCGCAGCAGGAACATTACTGTGCAAAAGTCTCGAGCCACTGTTCATTTCTTCATGAATGGCCAGGATAATGTGATTCTTTGCAAAGTTGTTCCGTCACGTGTGTAGACCCAGAGCTGGTCCATCCCTTGAGTTATAAAGCTTTTTAAAGCTCGAATGATCTGGAGGTCAGCGGCGAGTGGTTTAAACGGACTAAAAACAATTGTCAATCAGGTGTAAGGGCCGAGCTGAAAATGAGTTGGAAAAAAAGCAGCCAATGTCTACAGAATAAAAGTTTGAAAGACCTTCAGAAATCCTGCTGAACTTGCGGACCGCTTTAGAAAAAAAATGACAAGAAAGTCTGGCTGTTTGGAAGCAATATGAAGAAATGAGCGGTGGCTCGACTTTTGTTGCAAAAATTGAAAACAAAACTGCAGATCACACAATGAAAACCCAGTGGCAAAATAATGAACCAGTAACACAAACTTGATACACTGAATAATGTCCTCAGATATGATTTAGACATGTTTTTAATGCTACTGCACACAGGAATAATCCATAGAGGAACGGTGTCACAAAATGTGGTTATTTTAGCATTCAGTCACTGTTTCCTTTGCTTTCACTCTTTCGCTTGTTGTTGTGTTGCCGTTTTACACATGACAAACTACTTTGTTTGAGTTGGGTATGAAAAAAAAAAAAAGAAGCTGGTCGAGGTTGGGAAAACGTGCCTTTACTGAATATATAGATATATATTATATCATATATATGTGTGTATCAGTTGTGTACTGACAGTAAGTAAAGTGCCAGCAGGCGGTTATTTATGGTGCAAGGGAGAAAAGAGAAAGTTCAGAAAAAGCTACAACTATAAGTATCCCTTTGGTAACGACTGGTTAACTTAGATGAGTATACATTTTATAGATATGAAATAAACCACCTCATAAGCTTTATGCTTCTCATAGATCTATTATGAACTAATATTACTCATTTCTGTTACAAGACAGCAGGCGCCTGGTTCTCCACACCCTCTCCAAGCAGGAGTCAGCGAATGGCTTCTCTGTTCAGCACCCTGTGTTAGAAACAAACAGCGAGTAAGCCGATCCATTAATCAGTCGCTTTCAGATTGAAAGAAGCACACGTGGAGAAACTGGTTCCATTGTTGAAGAATAACAGGGTTCTTTTACAGTAAAAACAAAAGCGATTCAGACATTACCGGGCGGAGCTGGTTTATTGCATCAGTTCACATGGTTTGAAGCTTACTCACCTGTTTCTTCGCTTCCATCTTCCTTGTCTTTTTGGCACTGGAACACTGGCTCATTTTTGCCAGCTCGCCAGCTGACTTTGACACCAGTCACCCCCTGCTTCTCCAGCTGAGACTGAAACTGTGAGCAGATGTTGACGTGTAAAGACTCATTTGGTTTCCTTCATGTCAGTGTGTTTGTCTCTGTGCTTTTCTCTCACCTGCTGCAGGAGCGAGTCTCTCGCCGCAGGAAGATGATTCAGATTCACATCAGAGCTGATTCTCACTTTCACCACAAAGCTCTTCTTTTTCGGTTTCGGATCTAAAGTTTAAAACACCAGCGGTCACTTGAAGGGTTAATTCTACGACAGTAGATGAAAAGGTTGACATCTTTTAGGTTCAGCCAGTAGTATGTTAGCTTAGCAGAAAGTGTAGCATTTTTTTCATTTTTACTATTTGGTTTCATACGAATCCAAAGCAGAAACTGAGAAACATGTTTATGCATGTTATTGGCAGATGTTGGTACTGCTGGTGAGAGCCAAACCAGTTGTTTCCTACTGGTTTTCTGTCTTTTACGCTAAAGCAGAGAACTGACAGTTTACTCGAACTGCCTGTTTACTAGTGATGGGTCATGCGCACAAGCATCGGCTCTGAGAGCCGGCTCTTTGTAGAGAATCAGAAGAGCCGGCTCGCATCAAGTGAAAGCCGACTCCAAGTTTTTTTTCCATTCGCTGCTTAGCTTTCACTTTCAGTGCTCAGTCCCAGCTCTGGTTACGACAGAGCTTTGTTATGATTGGCCAGCATGGCGACCAGCATGTAGCCTGGGCAAAAGCCGACTGTTGACTCTGTCAAACAGTCTGGGAAAACCCAAGAGGAATCCGTTTCCATGGAGGGCGGGACCTTACCCAGCAACTTAAATTCATTGGAGTAACGGAGTTCCCTTAACCAATCCTAATGTTTAGAAATGACGTTGGTTATGCGCCGAGGTTCATGCTTACTCTCGCGAGGCTCTAGCTCGCGAATCACGCTTCCCACATCCGCTTTCATTATACCGGTACCATTTGATAAATCAAACTTTTCCCAAAGCCAGTTGGAAGGAGAGCTACGACATCCTTGCCACTAACAATATTGACGAGGCATTCCTCTTGCTCTCGTTTTAATTGTGTAATGATCTCCAGAGTTGAGACAACTTCATGGATAGCTTCTAGCGTTCTTCCGTCGCCATGTTTATTTCCGCTGCGGTTGAACTACAATTATATGGACTACAATGGACTCCGCGCGTGAGTTCTGCGTCACCACTCGCAACTGTTTGCTGATTGGCAAAACACTGAGCGAACCGAGGTAGGGGGATTTGGCCAGACTATGTGCGGAGCCAAAATCTTTGGGCGGAAGTACGTAGGATGGCGTCGCCAGGCTAACCAGCATGTGGCATTCACGTGAGAATTAAGGAGTTTGGTTCTGGTTTTGGTTCTGTTCTGTGGATTTGTTTGAAATTTTTTGGTTCATTTGTCCAATAAAAAAGTTTAATTGAGGACATTATTAATGTTAGCTTGAGTTTGGTTCTGTTCTGTGGATTTGTTTGAAGTTTATTGTGTTATGGAATTTTTGTCTTAACTCCCTATTAAGATTTTGCTTACCATCCTATTACATCTGATGAGAAGTGAAATATAGACTTTCAATGTTTGTGCCGGCCGGCCACGTGTTTATTTTCTTCTGCAAAAGAGGTCAATCCTCACCAGTCAGCGTTCGTGGTAAGAAGAGACCCAGAACAAAGGAAATCAGAAGCATTTATACAGAAAGAGGAGGGTTTGGACTTTCAGGTGACACCTGAAAGAACACACCGTGTGTATTCTCCAACTGTCTCCTTGCCACACCCCCTGGGGGAAAGTCTCGCACTTTGGGGAGATGCAGAATCCGGAGACAATGGTCATTTGAATGATTATTGTCAATGTGTTAATCAACAGACACATGGTCTGCAGACATTGGGTCTACAACAAGGTGTCTTTTAAGAGACAAAAGGTTAGCAGACATCGAATTTACCATAACACTTGTTAATTTGTGCAATAAAAAAGTTTAATTGAAATAAACAAATGTAAAAGTGGTTTTGTCAGAATAAATGCAAAGAATTAGGCAATTATAAGGTCTGTCATAAAAACACTGAAAGCAAAAGGGATTTCAACACATAAACCATGATTTTGTTTTTTTGCACAGTTAAGTTAAAATATAGGCTACAAAAGATCCTAAATAAGGAGCCGTTTGGGAGTCGAAAGAGCCGGCTCTTCTTTGGGAGCCGTGTCAAAAGAGCCGGCTCTCGGAAAAGAGCCGAACTTCCCATCACTAAATGGGACCCCATCACTACTGTTTACTGGTCTACAGGTTTCTCTGCTGTTGATTTTCTTATGCTAGTCTTCTTAAAGGTAGGGTAGGAGATCCTGGATTTTGAGTCCAGCGAAGCTGCATTTTGAAAATACACAGGTCAAAAGTCCCAACCCTTTTCTTCACTTTCCCCCCGAAGCCACGCCTCTAGAGTACATGAACTTGTTCACGAGCACAAAGGTGCACGAGCGCTGTTCTGACAGCAAGCATCGATCGTTGCCGTATTTAGTATTTAGTATTTGCTAACTATACGTTTAATAATGCTAGGTGCTAGCCAAGCTGGCTCTAGTTTAGCTTCCTGCCAAGCTTCTGGACGCGGAATTCGTTCACGGAGCAGGGTACGCGCACAGGGGGGACGAGGGGGAGGAGGGGGAGGGAGGGGGAGGGAGGAGCAGGTTGCAGTTTGATAGACGGCATCAGAATCCAATCATTGTTAACGGTCCATTCAGTATGATTGGACAGTGTTTTTCCTAGATTTTACGTTCTAGAGGCCACTAAAACTTTTCATTTTTGTGTCAAAACCAATTAATTGGTTGCAATGGTGGTGTGAAGAGTATTTCAAGCAATATGTAAAAAAAATGCTCCAGAAAAAGAACCCCTACACCACCTTTAAGGCAGCTCAAAATTGACATCAAAATATGTCCAACAGTTTCCATAAGAATGTTTAAATCATCAGAGGACAGTGTGCATGTGAGCAGCCAGCATAGCAGTTATAAAATCCTTTTAGTTCTACATCTGCCTCGCTCCTGCCTGCTGTCTGTGTTTGGCTCTACCTTTCATGAATCACAAAAGGAGGAAACATACATTTGGGAGTGCTATCATACTTGCTCCAAAACAGCGGGAACACATGGCTACATGCATCTAAACTGTGCAATAGTTAGGCTGCTTTTATTTAGATTTTTGCTAGTACATTAGGTTATGTCTAACTTGTCTGGCATGCCTTTAAGGATGGGGATATTGCTGCCATGTGGAAGTACAATTTAGCTTATGTGACCCTGGATTGATCGAATGAGATCATGAGCAGTTTCTAATGTGAGATTTACTGATGATTTACTGATGATAAAAAATTATGAGAATTCTAAATACCGAAGATAAAAAATAATGTATCACTCAGCTAAATTTGCCTTGTCTCCTTACCAATGCAATGAACTGATTTTACATCTTAGTATATAAGCCTGTATTTTGGTTAACTTTTTTTTTTTTTGGTGTCAAATAGATTCCTATTTCCTTTACTTTTTCATTTATTTTCAGTTCATTGTTTTACTGTCCGGTTCATCTTATCTGCAATGTAGCAATGTAAAGCTTCTGATAGAAATAATAACCTCTTAAAACTTTAGAATTGAACAATTCTGCTGCTCTCGGCTGAATCTGGTGTTTTCTCAAAGCAAATCTAAGAGGGACCTAAATATTTATACACATTTAAGAATAAAATATATACATAACATTCAGAACATATTTTTTTCTGTGCTTTGGACTTGGATATGGGTTGGAGCTGATTTACGGTAGGTTGGAAGGTATTGCTTTTGATCATTATATGCATTGTTTTTACTGTTTCTTTTACACTGTAAAGCATTTTGTGTTGCATCCAGTAGGAAAAGTTCTATAGAAGTATATAATATTGATTGATTGATTGATCGGTTGGGAAAACAGGAGTTTCTTGATGCATCTCCTGTTCTATGTGCACATTAGTAGCCTGAATTACTTCAATATTTGTTGTGGTCATGGCCACTACCCACAGAAGCCTGGCTACCCCTGGGCCCCCACTGGCTCCACTGCTGCACAGAAATGCAACATACATTCATACCACAGCGATCAAACAAACAACCAAAATGCAACCCCAAAAAGACATAAACAAAGAAACACAACAAACCCAAAGACGTGTAAAACAAAAGCACCAAAAAGAGAAGCAAAAAATACAGAACGAGACAGAATTCTTGCACAAAATGAATACAAAGAGATTAGGAATATCTACAAAGTAGTTGCAAAACCACCAGAATTAGACACCTAGTGATCTTAGGGAGATCAATGTGAGTTAGAAAACGAATGGATCATTTGAGTCTAATTATCAACAAAGAGCAATCAAAGGGTTACAAATGGAGGCAAAATTTTGGAAAAAATTCCTGCATTTTCCAGAATGGCCCGTGACAATTCAAAATCACACATTGTGGCACATTATTCTACTTACTGCAGACAAAAGGATATCTCCTCTCACAAACTTCATCAGCCCACTGGTGCTGAAATTCCTTGCTGGTCACAACACAGTTCTGAGAAGTGTTATTATTAGGCTCACTGATATACCAGTTTCGGAAAGAGCCAGTGCTTCCATCAGACCACTTCCAGGTGTCTCTGAACAGTCCGATCCAGAATTTATCCTGCTGATGGTCTTGTCCAAGCTTATAAATCTGTGAATGCTCTGCCCTAGTGGTCACAGTGACCAGGTCTTTGTAATGCAACCTGCAGAAGCTCTGAGCATCTCGCCATGTTAAAGACTGGTTAAACAGGATGTAGCGTTCTTCCCCGTGGTCGTCATCTGAAGGAAAAGATTAAACAAAGCTCCTTAAAGGGATAGTTCGCCTCTTTTGACATGAAGCTGTATGACATCCCATTTTAGCAATAGCATTTATGAACATTGACTTACCCCCTGCTGCGTCCTGTGAGCCGAGTTCCAGCCGAGTTTTGGCGTTGACGAAGGTAGTCCGGTTAGTTGGCTGGGGCTAGAAAAATAAAGCGTCTTGCTTCTCAAAACAATATGCGTTCAAAAGAGTAATACATTTGCATCACAAAATCCTCCCTCCAGAAAAAGTCAGACCTCACAATCGCTTGCCGCTATTTTCTCTCCCTTCATATCAATGCGTACCGCCACCTAGCGATAGCCGCACCTGTTACGGTGTTTACTGCTCGGAAGCAGGGGACTGCTCGGTCTGCACTTCGGTCGGCACAGTTTACACAGCCCGTAGTGATACGAAGGTAGAGAGAAAATAGCGCCAAGCGATTGTGAGGTCTGACTTTTTCTGGAGGGACGATTTTGTGATGCAAATGTATTACTCTTTTGAACGCATATTGTTTTGAGAAGCGAGACGCTTTATTTTCGGGACCCCAGCCAACTAGCCGGACTACCTTCGTCAACACCAAAACGAGGCTGGAACTCGGCTCACAGGACGCAGCGGGGGGTAAGTTAATGTTCATAAATGATATTGCTAATATGGGATGTCATACAGCTTCATGTCAAAAGAGGCGAACTATCCCTTTAAGGTTGCTGTTAAGAATGTGCCTTTTTCAATCAATTCTCTCATGCGTAATAATAATAATTACAAACGGTTACACTTTAGTATCAGATTGGATATCGTAAAAAAATAAAAGCTTCAAATTTCCCTAAAAAGGATATGGGTCAGGGACATACAGATCTTGTTGACAGTGGCTGCCTACCTGCCCCCAGCTTCCAGTCAGCATGATTACGTACAGAGTTTGAGGGAGCAGTGTGACGTGTTGAAGTATGTCTGATGGCACAATGCTGTGGACTGTGTGAGAAAGCATCCAAGACATATTGCCGCATCTAACTGTCTCTATGCGCGGAGGTGTAGCTGAATTCCCTGCACAGATATTGTACAGACATGTGCTCCCAATAGGTTGACTTTCAATCCTAATTTCCGATGTGTTTAGCCGTCTGATAAAAGAAACGGAAATATATATGACAGCAGCTTTGAGATTTTGGCTGAAAGAAAATGTAAAAAGATGGAACTTTGGAGCATGTACAGAGTACCTAGACCCATTTGAGTCTAGATGAGTATATACATGCAGGAGTAAATCAAGCTACAACATGCATTATCAGGGTGTGTTCGTCCAGTTTCGGAGAAGCTGAATTACTAATGAATTTGGTCAGACTAACATGTCGTGCTCAGGGTTTTGTTGTCTTAAACTTTTGTGTTCAGTGCATCTGTATTGTTGCTGCCTGTCTTGGACACGACACTCTTAGAAAAGAGATTTCCAAACCTCAAGAGTTCTTATTTACTGGTTGAATAAAAATGACGTAATTAACTTTAAAAAAGAAAGTTGACATGCATTTTGAAAATCTGATCTTGGCTGGACCAAAACAATCTTTTTTTCCTTTTTTTTTCTGGTGCCGTGTAAACGTGCCTTTTTGCCTGTTTTCGAATTACTTTTGAATTATTTGGTCCAATGAGGTCTTCTGTAACTTACATTCCTCACACACGTAAACCCTTTGTGTGCTACAGTCGTCGACGTTCCAGTACCCACTTGGACCCATAAAGATGCAGTCCCCATCAACTTTGCTTGTACTGAAGTCGTAAAGCTTATCCACTCCGATGCCCTCAGACCACACCCACTGCTCAGTTGCTGATCTTGTCAGACCAATCCAGATGAATTCCACATTAGCGTCACCAATGCTCTCCATCAGCCAAATGTGATCCTCCGGGTTGTCGAAGGTGGCCAGGTCTGCCTCATGCTTTCTGCAGAAAGCTTGAGCTTCACTCCAAGTCATGGCAGTTTCATAAAGCTGGTACGCACGATGGGCTGTAACCAAATGTGGACGAAACCCACACGGGAAGTTAATACCTTAATACCAGAGGCCACAAAAATGTATTAAGTTATCCAGAAAACTGCTTGAGTTGCCAGCGACGGTGGATTTTGAGACAGGGTTAAATGTTCCTTTATCTGTTCACAGTCAATGAGACAAATGTGTTGAGCTTAGTTAAACTTAGTCATTCACGCCCGCTTTAGTCATCTTTGAGACTCTTTGTGCACCACCAGCTGCTGTGGTCAAGTGAGCGCCATAATGAATGAGGGGAGGGTGTGTTTAATGCAATAAATCATTAATTTCTCATTGTTTCACTCTGACTATGTTCTTATGTACAAATAAAAGCACTCGGAACGTGAAAAAAATGTGACATTGAGTGATTTTGAGTAGGGCTGGGCGAGTTAACTCGTTATTATCGCGTTAACGTGTTAATTATTTAACGCCGATAAATATTTTATCGCGCATTAACGCAGGTTTTATTGTTTATTTAATTATTGTAAAAGTCTGTTGCTCACAGGCTTTTATTTTGTAAAAGTCTCTTGCTGTCTGCTGCGGAACAGGAAAAGAAAGTAATCGGTGGATCCACCAAACATGGAGAAATGTACGGAACTTTTACTCTGCCATTTTCATTTTAAAGTTCGTCCAGACGGCGGAGTCGACAGAACCAAAGTCATCTGTAAACACTGCCAAGTTGAATTATCTTATCACATTAGTAGTTCCAGTCTAAAATATCACTTAAAGGCAAAACACACAACTGATAGCAGCAAGTCATTCAAGGAAACAGACAGTGGAGCGAGGCTTCTACATAAAAATGCTGATGTTAAAAGTGTGTTTGCACAACAAATGTTATGGCACTTTCATTCATATGGCAGCACATTTAAAATAAAACTAAATGCTAAAGGCTATACACTACTTTTGAATTCATTTTTGGATTTTGCGTACAAATGCGATTAATCGTGATTAATCAGGGAAATCATGTGATTAATTAGATTAAAAATTATAATCGTTGCCCAGCCCTAATTTTGAGTGAATACAGCCTAAGCGCACTCCCGGATTTGGCTGCTCTGTGAGTCTACAGCAGGACACAGGTTGGTAAATGCAAAAAACAAAAAACAAAGCTGCAAATCAGAGCAATAAGATGCAGTTCCCTGGTTATTTTATGACAGCGCTGTCATGTGTGTAAGAAGTCCCAGGAACACCCACAGCCTTTAGAAATGAGTAACATTACAAGATCTTCACTGAATGCAGCTGAAGCATCTATCAGCTCCTTTAAAAAAAAAAAAGCCCCGTGCTGTTTAAGTTCTGGGTGCTCGCGGTCAAAATGGGACGATATGAGTTTTTTTTTTCTTTACCTTTTTACCACTGTATATTACATCGACTGACCTTTTTAAACGGTCATAAACAAAATGTGGTAAAAAGGGTATAAACTTGAGGAGGGTGCTGCAGTTCATACTTACGGCCTTTGGTCACTGTGGAAAGCTCCTTAGTCTCGCTTGTAGCCATCAAAAACGCAGACAGAAGTCCTGCAATCCAAACAATTATTTGAATATATTTATTTCCAGCTGCTGGAAAATGTTTAACTGCAATGATTTTTTTACTCTTTCTGATCTCTGCTCTTTGATAACCGTAACAAAAAAAAGCACAAGGGTCACAGAGAACAAGAAATAGTTTATTTTCTATAAAATAATAACCAAATGTACAAAAAACAAGCATCCCTAAGTTTTTTCCAGCTTGCTCATAGATTCCTGACCATTTGATTGGCTTATAATGAATCAGTAATACATTGTTTTATTCCTTGTTTCATTCTTAATCAGAACTTAATCCCTCAGTAAATGGCTGACAATAAATAGGAATTTACACCAGAGAGAGGTTAAAGAGTTAATCATATTGAATACATATTACATAATAAATTCATACCGGCCTGAACAATGAATGACCTCATTTAAACATTTGTTTTCTATTTGCATTTTCCATTTCTTTGCTCTTCCTTTCCGGATTAACTGTCGATTTGCTTTGTAAATGAACTTCTCCCTTTAGCCTCTCAGTTCAGCACCTCTGTCATACATTCTTTAAACGTTAAACTCACAAAACCAAATGATTTATTGGTTATTTCAGCGTAACAAACCCAGCAGGTCTATTCCACTCATAAACAGGATGAGTGGAATAGACAGCTGCTGATGCTGCTGGGAGTCAGAATGCTTTATAGGATTTGGTAAGGTGAAACTTAGTGGAAACGAGCACTTATTTCGAGAAGGAGCATACAATTCAACAAAGATGGAAACGGTTCAGCAGTTTTTTCCCACTCGCATGTTATGTCCTGTTGCAGCTGCCGGCATTTCTCTTATCTCAGAACTGATTCCAACTCTACCCGTAGTTGTTCTCCGTCCAACACCAATTACCACATTTCTTATTGCCATATACAGTCAGGGAACTTACAATGGAATCAATACATGTGATACATTGAAATCTGAATTTTCCCAATAGTGGTCATAGCCGTAAATATTGAATAATAAATATTATTGATTTCTATTGAGGAAACACTGGAGGCAGGCAAAGAATCGCACAATTGTTCAATTCTGAAATTTTCTGGACCAGAAAAGAAAAGACAAGAAACTGAATTTAAAGCATACGTATATTTGATAGAATAAAGAGATAAACCAGTAAAACAGAGATACGTAATCTGTCTGCAAAAAGAAGTCATTCTGAAGTTTTTCTCCAATCATTCTCCTGCTTTACAACAACAAATTGCTTTAAACAAGTAAATGTATTTAGAATGTATTACAGCCTCAGACTGTATATGGAAATTTGAGGGGAAATTGTAAATCATTTTTGCATTTCTATCTTGACCAATGTTAACAATGTGCCCGGCTTATCGAATTATCTTAATCATCAAAAGTTTATGTTGTTCAAGCTCGCGCTCCCTGAGGAAACATAGTTTATGCTAACTTCACTGTTAATTTGGCTACAATAACAATACAGTTCAACTTGCTGTAAAGAATCTGTCAGATCACGTGGAGTTTTCTGAAATCATTCTCACATTTGACCTCACAGGAGCTTCAGCTACGTGAGACGGATTGAAAACGCCATCATGCTTACCAGGGTTGTGGCACCAAAAGGCTGGCTGTTGGAATTTAAATGTTTACTAGGATTCTTCAGTTTTTCTGGAACACTAAACCACTGGATAATAACTTTTGCAAGGGCTTTAGCTACAGTGAGTGCATCTGAATGCACCTAAATGCAAATGCATGGGAGTAATGGTCTCATGCCACTGATACATGCGTTGTCATTTACAGCCATTTCTGCATCTCTATCCTTCTCTTTTTTTTTCTTCTTCTCTTTTTTTTGGAATAAGCATCTGACTTTATTTGATGCTTTTTTTACTTACTCTAAAGCATTTCTGCTTGTGGGTGTTATGCTTGAATATATCTATTCCTCTTGAAAAGCTGTATATCAGCTGTATGCGTGTTTTTTCTTGATACTGTATGATATCGTTTAAAAACAAAGCCTGTAGACTGGCATTTCGTATTTTCTATCAATACTTGAAACATAAAAAAATACATTTTTGCGTATTTTTGGTGAGATTTACCTGCACAAATGACAGCTTTAGGATACATAGCTGTAGAAGAAAAAAAGAAAGAAAAGAGCAACAGCATCACAAATTACCACCAGCAAACGATTCATGACAACTTTTTTTTAGATCAAAAATGTAAAAGTACCTGTTATGATGAAGTGCATCCTTCGTGGTTCGCCTCCAGAGCCCAATGCCTTCATCTCTGTGAAGGTCAGAAGTGTTTGCATGCAATGGAAGGATGGTGTTTTAAATGTACATTTGGCTGTTGGTGTACCATAACAGATTTACATAAGAATCCAGAGGAAGAATCCTGGCCGAATTGTTAGTCCGAGAAGTCCAACAAATCACTTCAGAAAGAGATCTCGAGAATTCTCGCATGAATAAGAGAAGCACAATTAAGGTCAAGTAAATAATCAATACTCGAGAAAACCATTTAGCTCCATCAGGATACTTTTACCATCTCTTCCACACTCTACAACACACTATTAGACATACTATAGCCATCAAATGTTCAACCTTAGTTATTCAGCAGCACAACCAAACTAAACAACATTTAGCCAAACTGTTACATTGACAGAGTATGGGCATCTCTGTTTTTAAACTCAAAGTGTGGCACTGTAAAGAGAGACTCTGTTTATTCAGGTTTAACTTCATAATTACGGTCAAAATACATAGCAGCGTGTTATGGTTTGATGGGGGCGGAGAGAAGAGGACCCAAATGCAGATACCAAACCGGTGGTTCGTAGAAACTTAATATGAGGTGTACTTTTTAAAACAAAGAAAGCAAAAAGGCGGCGGAGCCAGAAAACCATCAACTAAACTGTGAAAACAAAAAAAAATTAAATGACAGAACAAACCAGACAAGTGGTGAGCAGAGGTCCGTTTCACGTAGCAGGTTTAGTGAAAACTCTGAGTAGGTTAACCCTGAAATGAGGGAAACCCTGAGTTTTCCGTTTCACAAAGGGAGGTAACTCAACCCCGAGAAAGAGGGGTAACTCTACCCTGTTTCACAAAGAGAGGTAACTTAACCTCTCGGTCAGTTACCGGAGTAACAGACTCTCTGAACCTAACCTGGTCGGGACCAGGTTTTATTCAAGAAACCTTGAGTTTCTTTCTGTCTCCGCCCTCTTTCAGCCACACACGCCATTTGATTTCCTCATTCATTCATTCAGCAGAGCGAGTTCTTCTACTTCTATAAGTCCATTAGGCACAGTAGGAGGCAACTTTTTTCACGAACATGTCCTTTTGACAACGATCCCGTGGATGAAGGTGCAGCATTATTGCGCAGAGAAATAAATATTCGTCGGAGATGGTTATCAGACCGCGCATAGATTTTTGCATTTACAGACAATTATCTTTTTGAGCGGCACCATCAGAATGTGTTGGGACAAAAGAAAAAAAAGACATAAAAGACAAATAAATATTTGTATGAATAGGCTTAAAAAAAGACATATATAGGCCTATTATATTTTATAAAGGCACTCGTGTCTTGGGGGTGGATTCCCTCAGCCTTTGGCCTCCCGTTAGAGGTGGCGGTGCTGGCCACCACCCGTTTTACGGGCATCTGCCTTCTTTCTGTTGGCTCAGTAGAAGTCTGTGTTAGTTTAAATAGGCTTAATTATTTAACAGAACATGATATAGATGATGACTCTAAATTGTCCTTCGGAGTGACTGTGAGTGTGTGTGGTTGTTTGTCTCGTTTGTCTCTGTGTGGCCCTGTGATGGACTGGCGGCCTGTCCAGGGTGTACCCCGCCTCTTGCCCATTGACTGCTGGGATAGGCTCCAGCCCCCCCGCGACCCAACTGACGGATTCAGCGGTGTATAGATAATGGATGGATGGATGGTATAGATGAGAAGACATAGTTTATGTGTGTGAAAACAGCATTATGTTGGGAATAAAATAACTGCACAGTCAAATAGCCACTTAATATTTACTTTACAGTGTAAAACATGATCAAAATGAGGTACCTCCATGCCGAGGTCTCACCTGTTTGAACAATGTTTTTATATTTCATCTTAAACTGCTGCCAAGAGCGCTTCTCCCCCGCGGGATTGCACCTAAATGAAATAAATGAATGGGCTACCATTCAAGCAGTTTTCCTGTAATATTATTATGATTGCAAAGGACTACATTCAAACTTACACTTTTGCTGCTGCAACGGTGTTGCACTTATTTCTAAAAACGTAATGAAACTTGCCGTATGAGCGCATTAAGATTTCCAATTCGAGGTTGGTAAAAAACGTAGCCCCTCCTCTTCCCCATTGCCATGATGACTCGTCGAATCGGGGCTCCATTGATGCTGGCTTTTTAAAGGACTTATGAAACGAATTTTAATTGTTGGAATTTCACAGTTTTTGCTGCTGATTCTAAAGGTTCCAAGCCTTGCGATTAAAATGAGATATTGTCTGGATAATAATTTATCCGGGAAGTCATGTTAAAACTGGCTCAAAAGGAGCCACATTTTGTCTTTTTGTGCGAATTCATTTTTTTATGCGTGACGTCATAGGGTTGACACAGAAGTTCTGGTAGTCTAACTGTAATGGCGGCGTCTATGGCTAAGACATCAAAGCACGGTGGAAAATATTGTGTTGCTGGAGGGCCAAGTCAAGGCCGGATTAACTATATGGGCCTGCGGCACAGTGCCCAGGGGCACCAACCATTCACAGCCAGTGGGGGGGCACCACACGACAAACTTTAAAAATAGTTTTTTCATGAATGTTTGTACACTTAAAATGATTACACTTGACATAAATATTCATATAAAATTCATTATTAAAACTAATGTGATAAGAACAGCAACGATATATCATAATTCTGAGCAATAGTGGCCTAATGTGAACATTAACCCCCCTCCCTCAACCTGTCAGTTGAGCCATTCCACTTATGGTGAAATGCATCATGTTTTTTAAAAAACGCGGTAAAAATAAAAATAAATGGATAGACATCAATTGAGTGGTTGTGCGAAGAGAAAAATAAAAAGACTCCAGGCGTTTAGCGGCAATTAAAAATGTTCCATTGTTAGATCGTTTCTTTATAAAAACATCGACAACTGCTGTCACAACCAGCTGGCTATTGCTAACGGTCCCACCATCTACCACAACCGGGCGGCTAAATATGCAGCATCAGAACGGCACGACGGTAAGAAAACCAGGTTTCTTACAAATGATCTCTTCCAATGCCAGCTGCCGAACAAACAGTCAGTGTCTAGAGATTGGCTAATATATTCCCCTTCAACCGGCATGGTGTATTGTTTTGCGTGTAAATGCCTGGCCGGGCAGCAAAATGCTTTCACCGAGGGGTACAGTGACTGGAAACACCCGGACAGAGTCACAGCCCACGAGAAGAGCGCAAGCCACTGCGAGTGTCTGCTCTCACTTCTCAGGAGGTCACGGAATGCGGGTACGGTTGACGTTGTTCTCATTGGAAGTATTGGAGAGAGGTGTTGCGACGCATCGTGGCCGTGATGAACAGGGTGCTTGCGCAAGTCTTGAAAGTCTTAATAAGTATGGAATTTTGAAGCACTGTTTTCCAGACCTTGAAAAGTCTTGGATTTTGTGTGAAAGTCTTAATAAAGTATGGAAAATAAATGTATGGTAGAATGTTACAGTATGCTCAAAGGCATTTTGAAATGAGAAATAGGAAGGTAGACTATAAAACTATAATTTTACTAACTGCTCACTTACTGTATTAGTCTAATGGGATGAGATGTGAGTGAAGAGACTGAATTCTACATACATTCATCCATCCATTCATTTTTATAGATAGTTTTTATGACACTTGTTTGATGTGAAATTCATGTACTTGTGATTTTCATGTTTTGAAACGTTTTCATCAGTAAAAGTAGCCTGGGAATTCCCATGCTGCTTTGCGCTCGATTTCATTCTCACTGCAAAGTCAGCCTGGAAACCACCACCCTTATTTTTGCTAGAATTTGGGAACCAATCACAGAACGATGGGGGGGAGCAAGACGATGACGACGTCTATGCGCTACACCGAAGCTTGTAGAGCGTTAATCCAACATGACAGCGGACACAACGTTACCGTTCAATGCAGCCTTAGAAAGTGTTTCGGAGTAGATTCACCCTGGGGTCATTTGAACCGTGATATCCAGCCAAGTAGCCCCCCCGAAGTTTTTCCGATATTGCCTGAACATCAGCTGAGTTACCGAGTTATCCCAAATAGCTTAGTAGGCTACAAGCGCTAACGGACCCTGGCAGTATCTCCAAAATTACCACACTAAAATCACATGTCATGACACCAAACTTCTACAGTAGCACAAATATGGTCTGTACTCACCAAACGATGCATTTGGAAGTTTGTACATAGTCCAGGAGTTTATTATTATCATCAACACAAGCCTGATAGCTTTTCTGCTGCTAAAGCTTCGTTGACGTCACTTCTGGGAGCTGGGAGCTTCAAAGTAAGATGAGGGTTGATCTACTACTGTAGACAACAAAGCAAGGCTGCTCAATTTCTCCATTGATAAAATAAATTCACAACTCTACAACCTAAAAATTCATGTAGAATATAGCATATAGGCCTACTTTGTTGTCAATTTGACTAGCTTAGAGCGCAAGTTTACTTTTATTTTCCATTTTTTTTTCTTCTTCCTCGTCGAATTTCTGTCGTCATCTGGTATAAGTGATACAATTGGCTATGAATCGCGCGCAAAGCAGCATGGGAAGAACCTGACGTCATTTGATAGACATTCGTAGCGCCCAATAAACGGCTCTAGGCATTCGTAACCACGCCTCAAATACGAGAAAATGCACACCTAGTTCCCAGACCACCATCTCATTGAGATTGTGGACGCGTCAGCCAGGCTACAGTAAAAGCACAATTTACTGTGAATAATGCATTTGTTCATTGAATACTAGCCTATGAAAATGAACATTTCTTATAAACACAGTTGGTACAATCTGAAGTAGGCAGTAGGCACACAAGTTACAAGTACATAAAGTTAAGGTCCTGGGGAAAAAAAGTATCACTTTTAAAAAAGTCTGGAAAAAGTCTGGAATTTTGATTTGGAAAAAGAGCAAGCACCCTGATTAAGTTTTTAAGTGTGCGTGGTTTGGCATTCCGGGGAGACAACTTATGGTGCTCTGGGACGGCTGTGGCAATGACGTCCCCCTGGATAATAGGAGTGTTGTTAGTGCTCTTTGGATGCTCTTTGAATTAATAATATATTTCAATATAGACAAATGCTCTTCAAATTGATACACATTTTGAATCTGTGAATATATGGATGCTGTTTGGATTGATACTGAATTGAATTGATTGGTTTTAAATGGAGATATTTGAATAATCCTACATAATGTATATAGATAGATGCTGCTTTAATTGTTACTGATTTTGAATGAATACGTTTGAAAATGTAGCCTTGGGGCACTTGAGGTTTAGTGCCCAGGGGCACCACATTGACTTAATACGGCCCTGGGCCAAGTGGTGTTTGTTGCAAAAATAGCAGCTTCACTGAAGGCATCTCTCTGCACATGTTTCCCAAACTAAAAAATACTGGAACTGAGGCTGACAAGGAGAAGGCAAAGACAGGAGCACGGTGGATCGTATCACTGCCTGCTGCCGCCTGCCGATAGCTGCACCTGTTACGGTCTTTGCTGCTCGGAAGCAGGGGACTGCTCGCTCTGCTCTTCGGTCTGCACACATATCCAGCTAGAATTTGGCGACGTTGTGAGTGGCTGGCCGTCTACCTCTGCTAGCTTTTTTTGTGTTTTGTCATGTTTTTATCGTTTTCATCACTACTGATGCATGATCGCCTGAGTCTCTTGAAAATCAGAGATTCTGTGGACATAATATCGATCACGTCAACGATCAAAGCCACCGCCACCTGTTTTGGCGTCTGTACCCTCTTACCTATGGCATCTACCTGGTCGGTTGCCACGCAACAGCCGTCGCAGAAGACGTGGAAAGAGAGGTGGAGTAATATGCCGGCTGAAAGCCCACCTGGCTTTGCCCTCCACCAACAACGCTCGCCATCTGCTGTCTGGTCTCTCCGGTGATTGGCTCCGTGGATCAGTCCTACCGATGGCTGCTGTCAGTCGTGCCGAGGCCGGGTGCCCATCTCCCTGCCGCCGACCCGTGAGGATCCGCAGACGGGGCCGCGCACTGGAGGATCTCCAACCCGTTAATCCACGCCATTGTTTATTAAGCTTACATTAAAACCATGTTATTATCACATACGTTTTTTTTTAAGTGGCTGGATTTCAAAGTGCCCCTTCGTTAGGTTTCAACGTGTCAAAGACAGCGCAGCAGAATGCCATATCTGCGAAACCGGCATGTTCAAATCTTTTCCAGTTTACCACAGCAAACATACACTATTGTGTCATTTGATTGATAACATCTTAATAATAATCAGCGTGTAGTAGGAGCGATGGCTGTTTTGTGCCCGCCGATCCTGTACCAAAAATGGTAACTTTAATTTCCATTACCCATACGGGAGGTGCAGAGAGCCTCTACAATATAGATATTAAATCAATTTGTGTGGCTTAAATTCAACGAAAGTTTTTCCACATAATGTTAGAGGTGTGTTCTTTCGATCTGCTGATGTTTGTATCAGAATTTTGGTTCCTTTATGAGATATAGGTCCATCAAATGTATGTTGTTTTCGCAGCCAACCATACTAGCAAATAAGGGAGTCAACCCTATGACGTCACGGTCATGTGGCCAATTTCGCACCAAAGGCCACATAATTCACACTTTTAAATGGCCGTTTTAACAAGTTATGCCCGGAAAATTTAGTGCAAGTTGGATTGATGGTTTTAGAAAAAGACAAAAATTTCATTTGAATGATAGATGAATATTTGTTTCAGTTCATCTTTAAAGTTGTGGTGCACACGCAAAACTCAAGGTGAACCTACTCAGAGTTGATTAAACTCACTCAAATCAGTGTTTCTGGAACTGAAAACTCAGGGTTTTCTATCTCAGAGTAGATCAACTCAGAGATCAGGAATAGACTCAGAGTATGTTGAACCTGCTTTGTGAAACGGACCCCAGGCCAGGAAGGGGGAAGACAATCGGGTCGGGCGGCCCTTCTAATGAGGTGTCCCTTATTAATTTTTCAGGGAGTTGGCAACCCTAGCGACGTGCTACTTTAGCGACATTCAACAACAAAACAGAACAAAACAAAACCCGGTAAAAGTAAGGAGAGAAGAAAAAAACACCACCAAGAAGCTAATATGGAGAGCGGGGAGGCCACCGTGTTCATGGTCTGCATGATGGTGATATTAATCACATCAGGCGTCTAATATTGAGGCTGGAAGAGCACACAGAGAGTCAGGAGACGAAGGATCGAGTGCAGGCGAAACTTTTTCATTTCATGAAGGTAGAAAGGAGAGCAGAGCGCCGCAGACAAAGGAGACAACGTGTAAGTTTAACTTATTAAACACCCGCCGGTTGTGTCCGTGTCATATGAGTAAACATTTCAGCCGTGATAGCATGACAAGGGACGTAGCTACCGACCACCACACACCTACGTCAGATGTGTTCCTATAGAACCCAGAAAAGACCCGACCTCAGAGAAGGAGCTAAAATGGTTATAGGAACTGAGGGCCATGGTCTTGAGTTCCTGTATGTCCGAATGCGGGAGAAAACGGCCCCGTGGATTAAAAGGTTATAGGAACTGCCAAAGGTTCCTACAGTCCTATTGTTCAAAAACCTATAATAGGGTTTAATGCCATTGTGGAGATAATGAGGGAGAGAGAGGACCAGGTTCAGCTAAGGGAAAGAGTAATTTTGCTCAGAAACTCACTAAGACTAGGATCAGGGAAGGCAGTAGCACTGTTAAACCTTATTCAGGGAGCTACGAGTGAGAATGTTATTTACTCTGTCAAAACAGGCCGCACATCTGTTGTAGTTCCAGGAGGACAAATACAGTGCATTAGCTGCTCAGTCAAAACGGGATTGATCCACCTGTTAATTTGGACCACTTGACCTGTGAACAACAAGCACTGGTTAAATAAGTTCTCTGTGAGGAATCAGGTGCATTCGCCAGAAAGAAAGATGAAGTTGGATACATGAAAAACTTAAAAATGGACATTAAGTTAACTGATGAAGTCCCAGTAGCCAAAACGCACAATGCTATACCTCGACCCTTGTATGAGTTAGCTATTATATTCTAGAGCTACGGGTGTACTGCAAATTAATGCTTGTGTTGAGGACAACATTTTTGTTGCAGGGGAGGAATGTGGCACCTGGAATAAGACTTCACTATGTTTATATAGTCAGTTAATTGTACAATTTATTGTGAAAAGTATTATTGCACTCGCAAATAGGTGGCAGTATAAGCTGTGACACTGAGTAGCAAACCTTTCAGAAGAAGAGTGCGTGAAAACGAAAAAGGAAGGAGACGCTCTTGTTCAGTGTGGATGTACGTGAGATGCTAAGATACCTACAGCTTGTTGTTGAGAGTTTTACCTGTCACACCGGTGAAGTAATGAACTCTACATTTTCTACACCACTGAAGTCTTCAATGTGTGCAAGCGGTGTAACATCAACAAACTGCTTGTGCTACAGATTGTAAAAAGTTTGACCCCTTTGTTAAATGATTCAACATGTTGAAAATGTTTCTCTTGTGCAGGAATGGCAGAGCTGTGCCTGATGTTTTCTTTATTCAGATCATTTTCTGATTTCTTGAATTTTTTTTCTCTTCCATTTCAAGTAACATTGGGAATTCTATCAAAAGGTAGGCTACTCCTTTTCACCCCATTGTTTCATTTGATTTTTAAAGATTTGTAATGAGGGGATTTGTACTGACTAATATAAGTGTGCCAGATTACAAAGTGGTCTGTCTCACTTTATCAAATCAAGGCAATATTTTCTTTTATCTAAAATGTTAAACATCAGGATGAGCAGTAAAAGTCCAAATTAAAAAAAAAAAAAAGATGAATAAATAGTCCCAGATGGCCCAAGTTCACCCCCAAGGTAGCAATATTAATACATCTTTAGGGAGGTAACTGTAGCTTGGAAGTTACAGTTTGAAATAGTTTCTTATTTTTAAATGGGCTAACAATAATCTCTCCAGTTGGAGGGTTTGAACGGGCTGTGCAACCAGAATTACAGGGGGTTAGCTGAGTTGGAAAATAGTTTGGCTACTTCTGTGTGTAAAGTTACTGTCTCCTTTCTACATCACAGACATTCAGACTGAAATTTAATTTGACGCCTTTTAATGATATGAACAGCCAGTGCAAAACCCAAATGTTATTGTAGTACAAACAACCAGATCAAAGAAAAAGAAAAAAAAGCTTAAAAATTAAAAACTGTCGATTATAATATATGATTTTCATAGAGATTACACATACTGAAAATAATTTTCATGTCAAAGTAATTATCACAATGTGTGAAACAAAACATCATAGACCAAATACCAAAAACGAATAAGTATTTGAATTTAAAAAAAACGTCTTAACATGATTCAATAAACGTATGTATATCATCTCAAACTTACAGAAAATGAATAGAAATAGTTGGAATTTCCATCTGTCAAGACATCATTTCCTTAAAAATGAATATAACACCATAGATACTTTTTCCCTATGTACAGTCATTGTAAAAGAAACTGTTAGGTAATTTCAAACTGATATCGTACATTTAACACTAAATCATTCATTTGACAGCTTCTGTCAGTATTATCGATGCTCCAGATTATATAAAGAAAACTAACAAATTATCTCATCAGCACGGATGAAGCTTCATGTACAATATATTGAAAAAGGGGATTATACTGGGGTCGTCTGTGGCGTAGTGGGTTAAGCAGCCGCCCCATGTACAGAGGCTACAGTCCTCGCTGCAGCGGGCCCCGGTTCCAGTATTTGTTATCAACAACGCGGCACCTGCCTCCACAAGTGCTTTACATAAAATAAAAGCATTGCAGCAGGGAGTGTAAGAAGCATTAAAAATACATAAAAGAATATAAAGAGAAACAAATAAAATAATTTAAATGAAATTTACTACTTTCTGCAGATTTGTTGACTGCATATGGACTCTTGAGTTCCACCAGGATCACCAACGATGCATGTTTGGATTGTCCAGGATGGACTGCACTGCTGCAGGATGACTGACTGAATCATTTTTTAAAAAAGCAGATGCACAGGTGTTCCTACGATAAGAGTCAAAGGCACAGAATGAGATGCAAATAGATGACACATCCGTTAAATCCTATTAAATTCCGAAGTTCCCTCCTCCATGACAGCTTCTGCTGCCATTTTCATTGCCTCCATTGGATTTTTTGCTCCCTTTGCTGCATCACGTCCAACAATACCACCTTTTACTCCTCCAACTACAGCTGCGGTTGCTACTGCCACACCAGCAACAACGCCAGCCAGTGCTACCTGTCCTCCTGCTGCCGCCATTACTGTTCGAGCCCCCGCTAGAGCCGATATCTTTTTTGAAGACTTCAATAATTCTGCTGGTCTCACAAAGCTTAGAACATGTTTAACCATGATTGCCACACCGAAAAAAGCCCCCAACAAAGCTCCCGTCGCTGCACCTGTCAGGCAGATCATAAAATCATTGAACACATCTGTTTTGGCCTGTTTTCTGACCTCCTCTGGGGTCAAGTTTCCTGATGACTCTCTTATGCGCGCTTCCCGTATCTGTATTTTTCTCTCCGCACTCCGCAGAAGGCCATTGGTGTAGTAGCGCCCGCTGTTTTCCACGACCATCTTGTCTATTGTTTGAAGTAACGCCTCCAGCTGGAACTGGTTGCTCCTGTAGTTGTTCTGCTGTTTGTTTTTCCAGTTTACGCTGTCAAAGACATGACACCGGCCGCCACACCTCTTCACCAGATCATTCAATTTCTCATTCTGACTGACAAACTCTTCAATTTTCATCCCTTCGGGGAGCTGGTTGCCGTGAGTGAAGACAATCACGGCGTACTGTAACGCACCTTCTGAGAAATTTTCCAGTATTTTATTTATGACCTCCTGCTCGTGCTTTGAGAATTTGTCCACCCTAAGTACAATAAGAAAAGCATGAGGGCCAGGAGCGCACTCTGTGATACAACTCATTATCTCAGGCCTCACATCCTCCTCAGACTCGGTGTCAAAAAAACCAGGGGTGTCGATCAAAGTGATGCTGCTTCCATCGATGGCCCTGGTCTCCGCTTGGCATTTCTTGGTCCCAGAGTTGGGAGTATGGTTTACCTCGAAAAGATCTTCTCCAAAAAAGGTGTTGCCCAGGTAACTTTTCCCTGATCCAGTTTTCCCCAGCAGGATGAGCCTCTTTGTGGTTGACGCTAGAAGAGAATAATGACTCTGATCAGTACATGAGTTTGTTTTTTTAAAGCAAGCTATTTCCCTTTTACTTTGGAGGAAACAATAGCAAGGCAAGGCAAGGCAAGGCAAGGCAAGGCAAGGCAAGGCAATTTTATTTATAGAGCACAATTCATACACAAGGCAATTCAAAGTGCTTCAGCCATTGCATGAAGTATGCTTTGGTTTAATTCAAGAAGCACTAATAAAAAGACCTGATCCACTACATTATTGCCTTCACATTTAGTAAAAAAAACAAAGAGCCAGGTTTCCATTCATTAGTAAAGCTAATTTTAAGTGATCTTTATAGATATGGAAGAAAAGAAAAACAAATCAGGTACAGGCTACGTTGCCAGTGGTTGTAATTCAGTGGAAGTTGTCCTGAGTTGATACAAACCTTGATATGGGAGAAAAAAAACAACAGCACAAAAGGAAAATGGAGAGAACTCTTCTTCAGGAATGACTTGAAACAGCTGGTGAGTCTCGGCATATTAATCTTTGCCAAGTCGAACGTGATTCACACAGTTGTTTCCATTCCACCTAATGTGCTGCAAGTCTCCTTTGAAACTTAAAAAGAATGTATAAACTTTTCCTTTTTAAACCTCTCCATTAAACTTCTCTTACACTTATCTTCTCTCTTGGGTCTCTTAGGGCTACACCCACCTTTGCCTTGATCTTGTTGCTGATAGTCATCGACGAACTCGTTACATTTCACAGATTTCTGAACGGATGTGAAGACCTGGAGAGACAAGAATGTACAGGGTTTAACATCAGTTCCCGAATACATTCATTCTTAAAAGACAATTTTACACAGTTATTTTAAGGTGTCCCTGATGAAAGATGACCGACTTGAAAACTTGAAAAACTATATTGCACTGCTGCGACCTGTGCCGTAGCACAAAAAGAATCCAAATCATCTGGAAACCAACTTTATAATAAGCAAAAAAAGGACTTTGTAAACTCTTCAGTTGTGAATAATTAGTGGCACCATGCATTAATTACCTCATAAGTCTCGTCATCATTGGGGTATATGACAATGCGGACCAGGAGCGGTGAGCTGTTGGTTCGGCCCTGTTCAAATTTATTAACTTCCTCCAGTAACACCTTGGCTACCACGGTGTCAGGAATACGAAGGGCAAGCCCAGACCCGAGCACCGGAAAAGCGACAGATCCAAACCCTCTGTTCTCACAGGCAGTCAGGATGTTGCTGATGCCCACTCGCAGCACCTGTAAAAGATAAACATCCAGAATTCTTCAAGGGCATGCACACAGCTTAATGGAAACACGCCCCACGCACACTGCTCTCACGACAAGAAATTCGAACGGAA
This sequence comes from Odontesthes bonariensis, assembly GCF_027942865.1. Lineage (NCBI taxonomy): Eukaryota > Metazoa > Chordata > Actinopteri > Atheriniformes > Atherinopsidae > Odontesthes > Odontesthes bonariensis. The sequence continues at coordinate 20,935,243 of NC_134524.1, forward strand.
ATGCCCAGTAATTTCACCTGAACTGGAAGTCCATTTTCATCATTATCCCAGCGACAGAGGTTGAGGAAGAACACTGCATGAGATGGAAGTCCAGGCAACCCCTCCACCAGCACTGAGTCGCCAGGCATCGATTCATCTCTTTCTTCTGCTCGAAACCTTGAAGTCAGCTGAGGACCGACGATTTCATTCAAAATGTTCCCAATTCGGGTAGAGAGAGGATAATGGAGAACCATGGGTGATACCACGGCATCAACCTGAAAGAAGAACAGGACATGTGGTGCAGATTGAACAGCAAATTAGTCAGCTTACTGGTCTGTAGCCACAGTGATGTGAAATATGCAAAAAAGAAAGAAGCGTGGCAATTAGTTGTCAAGCCAGCAACTGTGTGTTTGCATAACTTTATAAGAAGGAAATGGTGAATATGCAGATAGAGAACAGCTGATCTATTTTGAGAGATGCTTCCTGTCACCTGATGATTTAAAATCAGACATCCACACCACTTTAAGTTTTGCAAGGTATTTCTCACCTGTTGGGTCTCGATGGTCCCCTGAACAATCTCTACACAGACTCTGCCTCCAGAGGCTTCAGGAACTGCATCGAACAACTCGTCTTTCTGTGACACATGTCCCGGTGATGACTGAATGCGTCTTTCCTCCTCTTGAATTTGTCTGTTCACTGCTTGTAGCATCTCATTGGTGTAGAAACCTCCACTGTTTGTGTTCACCATCTCTGTTATTGTGTTGAGCAGATTTCCCACCTGGATCTGGTTGTTTCTGTATTTTTCATGCTGGTTGTTCTTCCAGTTTTTGTTGTCAACCACATGGCAGCGGCCTCCACATTTCTCCAGGAGATCACGCAGATCCTCATTTCCACTCACAAACTCTTCAATCGTCATCCCTTCCGGGAGCTGATCGCCGTGAGTGAAGACGACCACAGCATATTTGAAAGCTTCCTCAGAAAAAGTTTGTTTTATTTTAGAGACAACCTCTTTCTCCTGCTCCGTAAATTTCTCCACTTTAAGTATAATGAGAAAAGCATGAGGGCCAGGGGGGCACTCGGTGATGCACTTTGCTGTCTCAGGTTTCAGGTCCTCTATATTTTTGCGATTGTCAAAGAATCCAGGAGTGTCGATCAATGTGATGTTTCTTCCATTAACCTCTCTGGTTGCACTCTGGCATTTACTTGTTTCAGAGTATTCAGTGTGATTCATCTCAAACACTTTCTCTCCAAATATGGCTTCAGCCAGGCTGCTTTTCCCAGCTCCAGTTTTCCCGAGTAGAACGATCCTTAGGTCTGCTGCAAGAAGAGAGTAATGATTTCAGATTAATGATAATTGCATGTAACTAATTGTTGTTGTACATCTTCAATTAAGTCTATGTATATATATATATATATATATATATATATATATATGTGTGTGTACATATATACACATCCACATACACCCATATATATATATAGATATATTTTCCACATATTAATCAGAAATGGTTGTTTTATAAAGCTACGGGAACATAAACTACCATATAACTGTCACTGAATCAACTGACTTTCATAGTTAAACAGAATCTTTTTTTTAAAGACCACAGCTTCCGCTTTTCTTGTTGCTGCAAGTTTTTTTTAAAACCATGTTGTGAGAACAGGAAGTTCATTTGCGTACCATCAAAACAGTATTTGTGCATTAATTCCAGACTCTTTAACCTACGCAGAAAATAATGTTTTCAGTCACCCTCTGTGACTCCAGAAATCAAATGAAAATTGCAAATGACATGCACTGATCTATTCATTCTAGTCAGAAAAAGCAGAAAAACGTTGTATGACGAAGCTACTATACGTTACGTGTAATTTCACCGTCACAAGTTGTGCAAGTTTCCGGAACGCTGTCAGTGAAAATGTGAGTAAGTCAAACTGACACATCCAAGCTTAATGGTGAGATATATGCATTCAGTAGACCTGAATAGCCTGCAGTATGTTCTCTTATTTGTGTAATGATGTTGAGGCTCGCATGCTAACCTCAAAATTTGTAGTTAATTGTCTGTGACTACAGTTTTTCCTTGTAGCCTGTCAGCCACTAACTGCCCTTCAAGTCTTCACTAAGTTGGGTCAAAACGTTTTGTTTCTTTGTTTGCGGGGTTTTTACAGATTTTAGTACAGTGTGCATAGTATTTTTCACAGATCCAGTCAGTATAAATTTAAAAAAAAATGTTTTAAAGGCGGAGCCAATGTCAAACCTTTGAGAATAATTTGACTTGAGACTTCCTCTAAATGTGGATGGGAAATTCCTATGTTGCACGAGGTGTTAACCAGTCACAACATTTTAAACATAGAATAAAATGCAGCGTAGGCAACTGTGCATGTAGAGCTGATATTATTTTTAAGTTCCTCAAATGATTCCCACCATTCATCACAAGCACATCCTTCCTCTGTCTGCACCCACTGCATTTTCCTCTAAAAGGCACATGCAATTTGTCTTATCCTTACAGTCTTTTGGCACAAAAACAGCAACATTTTAAGCTCATACCAATTTATAAGGAATTCAAACACAGTTATAGAGCACATTCCTGTGCACTACAGGAATTATTCAGCTTATTCAGAACTCTGCTGCTCGAGTCCTCACTAAGACCAAAAAAGTGGACCACATCAGTCCAGCTCTGAGGTCTTTACACCGGCTGCCTGTCCATCAGAGGATAGACTTTAAAGTTCTGATGCTGGTCTATAAAGCTCTGAATGGTCTAGGACCAGAATACATCAGTGACTCCCTGACCCAGTATGAACCTTGCAGACCCCTCAGGTCATCTGGATCCGGTCTTTTATCAGTTCCCAGAGTCGAACCAGACATGGAGAAGCTGCATTCAGCTTCTATGCTCCACATGTCTGGAACAAACTCCCAGAAAGCCTCAGATCAGCTGAAACACTCAGTGTATTTAAGTCCAGGTTGAAGACACACCTATTTTCAGCTGCATTTGAATAAAGCTCCAAATCTTAATCACATTTTAACTACTGATTTTATCTATTGTTCTTATTTCTTTCTTTTTTGTTTCAAATTTAAATCTTGCTTTTTATTTCTCTGATTTTATCTATTGTTCTTATTTCTTTAATTTTTGTTTAAAATTGAAATCATGCTTTTTATTTCTACTGTTTTAATGTCTCTGTAAAGCACTTTGAATCACCTTGTAGTTGAATTGTGCTATACAAATAAACTTGCCTTGCCTTGCCTTACAGTATCAGTTTAAATTGCTTTTAAAAACCAAGCACCAGCTTAATTAAGATGGTTCTTTCTGCAGAAACGGGCGCCTCCTGAAGGCATGATGAAGTACCTAACAAAGCTGGGGGACACGGGCTTTGAGGACAATGGCTCTCAAACCATGCGGACCTGCAGACTTTCCTGAGTAGTATCTCATCAGTTGTCTCCAAGCATGGTGGTGTACATGACAGATGGGGGTAAAAGAGATGTCAGGTTGCAGAATGTGGCACTCACAAAAGGTGGTGGAGATGTAAGAAAGTGCAGAGGAAGACAACAATGGCTGTTGGTTGCAGAGTCACGGCAAACGGGTGGGTCGGAGGACGGGCAGCAGCCATGAACCCATTTCACTTATCAATTCAGGCTTATCGCTGCAAAAAATATATGAATTCCTGCTCTTCCTCCCTGGTAATTCACACATGCCAGACAGAGCGAGCTCAGCCCCACATTGGTGTGAGCCCTGTGGTGCTGTAATGGCCACTGGCTGTGTGATGTAAAAAAAAGCCCTCTTTGTCCAACAGCACACAATGTTGGTGATGCCAACATACTCTTTAAAGGTAATATGAGCAGGTTTACACCACCTAAATGAATAACCTCAATTTTGCAACCTTTGTGTGTTTTTCTTTTTGATTTCAGCAGTGTTGGGGTCACACACTCTCTCTTCTTGCCAGACCTCTAAGGACAGAGGTCTCCCAGCTCCCTGTGTGTGTCCAACGTGTTTCTTTTTCAAATTTAACATTCTGCAGTTTGACACCGATTTCGGATTGTTTTGCATTTGATTTGATCTTAAAACGATATTAACAATAATTATCCAATAAATCATCAGTTGGTATTTTTTGACTGGGGTGGCAGGTGGGGTGGCAGACCGCTTTTCAGGGGTGGCGGCTGCCACCCCGTGCCACCCTGGTAGTTTTGCGCGTACTGTGGGCCCTCCTCTCTCGCTTTGGAGTGTGAAGGGTGTGACAGAGATTTGGTCTGAAGGACTCCATGGTAACCTCGGTTCTAGTACGTCACAAAGAGCTCTCAACATATGTGATGATAATGCCTCAACAACATACGTCAATGCACGTCAATGTAAAACACGTGCATAACACGTGTTTTATACGTCACACGTCATTAAACGTCAGAGGCGAAAGTTTATAAATAGGACCCAGAGATCAACAGCTTTGTGTTTGGGAGGTTGTGGCTCCCCTCCCTCAGGGACCAGGTTGAGAGGCTGATGGCAGATGGGCGCTGAGTCTCGGCTGCCAGGACAGCAGTCAGGCTCTTTCCATGCGCACAGTATGAGGCTGTGGCTGGAAGCGTCTGCTCCGCACTCGCAAGTCAGGCTTGTGTTGTGGACAGGAGCCCCCGGAATTGGTTGCGTCTTGTTCTCGGTCCTCTCATGTCCTTCTGATCCCTGAGTCTTTTGTGTTCATCCCAAACACCGCTGTCACTGCCGTGCATTGTTAGCCTCCATCACAACAGCTGTTCTCACTTTTCCATGGCAAGGAAACGAAATCAAATCATCACGGGTCCAACACATCACTTGTCCACTTCACTAGTGGGACCTGCTAGTAGGTTTAAAGGGGAAAAAACTGAGATCGGGTTTAAGTATTAAGTTAACCTGCTGAGTCTTGGAAATAACTAGAATAATGTTAACTCCTTGGCAGGAATAAAGATCTCTGCAGCTCTCTCATCCACATCATGGAATTTAAATTTAACATTTAGATTTAAATATTTAAAATATATCTAAGTTGACAAATATTGTTGTAAATGTGCAAAAAAGTGAAGCTCAAAAATTCACACGTTTTTTAAACATTGTTTGAAGCTAAATGTGATAAAATGTTGCTGTTATTTTCAGCGTGAGCAGCGTTACAAACGGCACCCCATAGACCCCAGCTGGGAGATGAACCTTGAACCGTCCCGCTGTGAGGCGACGGTGCTAACCATGACACCAACGTGGAGCCCACAAAAGAAAACCATTTCACATAATGAAATGAATCCCCTTCTGAACCACAACATATATGATAAGCTACCATGGCTTCTTTTAGCTTATTGGAAACACATGTCACAGAAAACTAACAATCTGCAAGACTTTATGGACTTAAACACAATTAAGATCCAAGACACAAGCTTGAAGACTGATAAAAATTGAGTGGAACCTGGAAAAGGCTTGAACTCAGTCCCTCTGCAGATCAGCAGGAACAGCTGAGAACAGGACTGAAACTAAACTTCACATTCCATGCAGATCAGTTTGGAAATGTACTGGAAGTAGTTTAATGAGGGGATGATGCTGAGAGCTTCTTCCTCTCATCCTGTTCTCAGCTGTTCCTGCTGATCTGCAACAACTCATATCTGACTGAGTATTTGTGGCTGCTCACTGACCACACTCCACATTACAATCAAACATGGAAACGTTGGGATGTCTTATGAGTGAGAACTTCATTGGAAATAAAACTGTCAAATATTCTGTTTAAACCTAAGGCAACCTGTACTTAAAACAAGTCAAAAGAGCGATTTTGTGTGTGTGTGTGTAAATGATTAAGATAAAAAGAAACCAACAATACAGGAGGTTTTTTTTATTCATGATTAACATTACATGCATAAAGAGCAGTGTTTGAACAGCAGTATACATGTTTCATATTAGAAAAACATCATTGTTAAACCTTAAAGGCCTACAGAAAGCTGACACTACACCCAATACATAATGATAATAAATACACAGAGGAACAATAATGATCATTGGACTCTACACCAAAACATTTCATAAACGCATGAAATTTGCGATTTTGAATTTGCCTCTTGGAAATCCTTCCTGGAATTCCAGACTGGGGGCGGGGCTTCCGTGTGACGTCACAGGTGCCATGGGTTTTCCTGGCTGCCGCTAGCCTATTAGTATGCTTGTTGAGTGGTGAAGGCAATAAAACGTTGGGTTCAGTGCAGTTTTTATTGCGAGTAGATGTACGAAGTGCTGTGGGTGCGTGTGTTGCCCTCAGCAGCTCACACCACCGGGGACAGAGGAAGCAGAGAGACCCGCGGTCTTGTGTCTGTGTCTCCCTGTCCGCCTGCCTCCTCTCTGGTGAAATCAGCCGGAGCCATCCCGCCGTGTTCATCTCCCTACGGTGCGGACAGGAATCCACCTGGCGGAGAGCGGACACACCGCGGGATGGTTTCCCTGAAATCAGCCGGCAGAATGATCGCTCTGCCGAGATTTCCACTCTCCACCTGGCGGAGAGTGTGTCCGCTTTCCGCCAGGTGGATTCCCCCTGAGTGTCCGCACCGCAGGGAGCTGAACACGGTGGGATTTCACCAGAGAGGAGGCAGGCGGACAGGGAGACACAGACACAAGACCGCGGGTCTCTCTGCTTCCTCTGTCCCCGGTGGTGTGAGCTGCTGCTGCTGAGGGCAACACACGCACTTCGTACATCTACTCGCAATAAAAACTGCACTGAACCCAACGTTTTATATTTCCAAGCGACGTGCCGCGGCACACATCGAAATTTGCCGTGAAGAAGCTGTCCAGGTCTGGCAAACTGCTGGCTTCGCTACTAGAACTACTGGGGGTTGTTCCAGCAGCTGGCACTTGCGACGTCACGCACCTGTCGTTCCAGTTTGCCAAATTCGAGTCAAATGTGGTGATAGTTTATTGGGCCTAATCAGGACTATCCAGGGGCCTAAAATTATTTTAAAATCATAAAAAAATTCCATGGTATATAAGGAATCGATCTGCTATTTCAGTTTTGTGCAAAACATCACCTTTCTGTAGGCCTTTAAAGCGATACAATGTAACTTCTCAAAAAGCCCACTATGGAGCTCCCCCTACAGGCTTGGAGGTAATGTACGGTTACACTGTCGTAAATACAACACCCTTTCACTTTCACGTTTCACGTTTGTTGACGAACCGGCGAGGAGTCAGAAGGTGCAAGCTATGTCGACCGAGAAGGTAAGAGTAATCAAATGTACCTGGGAGCGTGAGAGGGGTCTATTTGTTTTTGCGGTAGGTGTGCCAGAAAGCAAGTCGAAGTACTTCTGCTCAGCTCCCGGGCCGCTCCAGCAAAGTTACATAGCGCAGTTTTTCCAACTCAGACCCCCGAAGGGCATAGGAGACAGGCCAATCGTAATACAGTGGAAACCGCTTATAGTGGTCACGGATATAGTGATCAACCGCTTATATGGATCAAAAGGCTTGGGACGGAATCATTTCTATACAAATGCTGTTTAAATAATTCGTTTATAGTGATCAAGAAATCCGCTTATAATGTTCATTTTTGGCCATTTTATGAATGTAAACATGTGCAAAAATAATTTTAAAACTACGTGTAGCTATTTTATTTTTTACTCCCTTGATTCCTTTCTGGACGTCTGCTTCTGCCCTATGCTTCTGCCTCGCTAGCCAACGTAACGAGTTGACACCGGGCAGCAAGCGCGCGAATCATGGCTGGAAAAAGGAAGTCATGGAGGAGCATGTGTCCGAGGATGGGTGCAGGAGAGCAGATTGAATGCGCGTGTGACCGCTGGAAGCTCCAGGCTGGTTCTTGTAAGATGGGAGGCCTGTGTTCATTCGATTTCTCCTACTTGTCGAGAATTGCTACTTTGTGGTTTTGCGCATGCGCCAAGCCGATTTTCTAAGTTTCGTTTTCACGCCAAGTAGCACAAATCGACAGAACACCGGCACGGAGGAGCATAGATCCGAGCAGGGGTGCTGAAAGGCGGATTGAATTCAAACTTTATTTCCTGACTTGTAAGAAAAAAAATGCACCGGCGGCACAGCAGAGAATAAGTTACGTACTGTATTTGAGTTAGCCTACAGTATGTCTGCGCACTGCGCAGTACTGTAATTAAACTTGCATGATAATAAAATTCAGTAAATGCTGAAGCTATCCGTTTCATTTAATTTTTCTCATTGAAAAACGATACAAATGGCATTTAGATGATATTCTGCATAAAAAATAAGTGAAATACCTGTACTGTAATACAACTTCGGTTTTAGTAATCAACCGCTTATAGTGTTCAAATTGGCTCTGGACCAACGTGATCACTATAAGCGGTTTCCACTGTATTAAAACTCATTCTAGCCGCACAATTTTTTTCAAGCTGTTATTTTAAGGTGGAAATGTTACATAGTATTACTTTAAGGCAACATTCTCTTTAAACAGCCGATACTCTGTTCCAGTGACCTTTATCAGTCTTTGTATAATGCATAAAATAAGTGACAAAAACAATGACACCTGCATACAAAAGAGTCAACTACAGAAATCAATTTATCAACGAATCTGTACAAAACCACACCTGGCAAAGAAAACAGATTCCCTCAACTTCCATATTTAGATTGAACAAATTTGCTAAAAGAGAATTTAAAAATGTATTGTAACACTTCCATCCCAATCCCAAATCAGCACAGAATAAAATGAAGACAGAAAGTAAAATAGGAAATGCTTTGATTATCAGGCAAAATGATTTCCCAACTGAGCAGAGCCAGACCGAACTTCCCGACCAAAAATGTTATGGGCGGGGCTAAGTTCGGCTGCCACCCAGGCTAGTATTTAATCGTACCTCCGACGCATGGCTTGTGCCTACGTCATTGTACACGCCCAGCATTTTATGTGTTTCGTGTGACGCTCTGCCACTAGGCAACGCCCCCGGAACTCGGCTTCAGGCGACACGGGTCACCTAATACACTGTTCCCAGCCTGCCACACCACAGACGAAGCCATCAAACGCTTCGTCTGAGTGCTGCACCCTGTTTTAGAGGCAGTGTAGGTAATGAATTATCTGTGAGAGTCATAAAACCCGACACTCCCTCTAAATGTGGACACAGGGAAAAACATTCGTTGCATCTGGTCCAAATCTGTTAAATCATTTTCAGTATTAATTAAGATGGATTATTTGCTACTGTAGAAGCTGTGTGCAAAGATGGGGGTCAGTTCAAAACTGCTTTTAAAAACTAAGCCACATCACGGACCGCCTGAGATGGTACTTACGCTGTATATCAAGACCAAAAATAAATAAATAAATAAATCATCATGATCTTACCCTTTACAATATATCAGTGTGCTCATGGAGATTATGAACATTCACAGCTGTTTCCTTTACATTGTGCCGTTGCTTTTTCATAACATACTGATCAACACAGTCCACGTGAGAGGTCTGGTAAAACATTAACAGGAGCATATCTTTATTCCTCCCTGGTTGTAATGCTCAAACAGATTGTCTGTCCCAGGAAATGATTTATTTAGGTTGTATGTACATGACGCACAATTCATCACAGCTTGAAAAAGCAGAAATGGTTGCATGTTAAAGCTGCTCGGTGGGAACAAAACTATGTTGATACTACAAGTGATTTATCTGGAGTTGGAGCACATCTTATGATTTCAGGCACCCTGCTAACACTTTTAATGAGAAAAAGATGTTTTCTAAGTGGATTCTTGTAGAGTGTTAAAGTTTAGTTGAGGGGGACACTACCTGCGTTGTACTTGATGTTTGGCTTTACATATGCAAACTTTAGAAACAACCTGAACATTTCTGACAGTATTTCAGGTTTTCACTGTGAATTATATCTATGAACAGACAGGCATTCACTGTGAAGATTGTAATATTCCATGTCAACTTTAAAAAAAAAAAAAAAGCCTGGAGAAATCAACCAGCCCTGGACACATTATCTGTGGGGTTCTATAACCTGTAAATTAGTGGACAAAATAAAAGATTAAATCTGTGCAGAGAGTTTACAAATATACAGCTGAACAATGCTGCACACTGAACCCACAGCAGCAATGTTTTATGCCATCCAATCTTGGTGAAGACAATGTGCGACTGTCAGCTGCCAGCTTTTCAACATTGTAATCACACTCGCGGTTAACAAGCAGACTGTTTCCCTTCTCTCTATCTGTGTACTGATAATCTACATATTTTGTTCATTCTATTTCAAAACTCTTAAGGCTCTCATGCTTAACAGCAAAACATCTGATAACAGTTCTGGCTAACTTTGTTTTGGGTTTTTTCGTTGCTACCGGCTTTATATTTAGGTCACCATGTCTGTTCCCTGCCTGCCACACCACAGACGAAGCCATCAAACCGATATTCAATTCCACCAATGATGTGCTTTTACAACATGATTGCAGTTAATACATCTCTTTTATACACATACATTCAGCACGAACATTTCACAAAACATATTTAGACTTGTACATTATGCAGGAAGTTACAACGAGCCTGGTTTTTGATGCGCAGTCGATCCAAATCCGTTTGATGTAAAACGATATTTGTCCTTTCATGTAATTCTGCAGACATACCACTCTGATTAATATTATGTGCTCGGTAGTTTTCAGTTTCTGAATGTTTAAGCAGTCCTTAGTCTTTCAACCTACACAGCAAAAGAAACAATGAGTCATCTCAACTCACCTGCCATGATTTTTATGTTGGAACCTGTCGGATTGTATCTCGACTTTCATTCAAGTCACTTCATCAAGTTACAGTGACCAGGGCAAGACATTGAACCATTGAAACTGTCTTATGAGTGCTGCACCCTGTTTTAGAGGCAGTGTAGGTAATGAATTACCTGTGAGAGTCATAAAAGCCGACACTCCCTCTAAATGTGGACACAGGGAAAAACATTCGTTGCATCTGGTCCAAATCTGTTAAATCATTTTCAGTATTCATTAAGATGGATTATTGGCTACTGTAGAAGCTGTGTGCAAAGATGGGGGTCAGTTTAAAACTGCTTTTAAAAACTAAGCCACATCACAGACCGCCTGAGATGGTACTTACGCTGTATATCAAGACCAACAATAAATAAATAAATCATCTTACCCTTTACAATATATCAGTGTGATCATGGAGCTTATGAACATTCACAGCTGTTTCCTTTACATTGTGCCGTTGCTTTTTCATAACATACTGATCAACACAGTCCATGTGAGAGGTCTGGTAAAACATTAACAGGAGCATGTCTTCATTCCTCCCTGGTTGTAATGCTCAAACAGATTGTCTGTCCCAGGAAATGATTTATTTAGGTTGTATGTACATGACGCACAATTCATCACAGCTTGAAAAAGCAGAAATGGTTGCATGTTAAAGCTGCTCAGTGGGAACAAAACTATGTTGATACTACAAGCGATTTATCTGGAGTTGGAGCACATCTTATGATTTCAGGCACCCTGCTAACACTTTTAATGAGAAAAAGATGTTTTCTAAGTGGATTCTTGTAGAGTGTTAAAGTTTAGTTGAGGGGGACACTACCTGCGTTGTACTTGATGTTTGGCTTTACATATGCAAACTTTAGAAACAACCTGAACATTTCTGACAGTATTTCAGGTTTTCACTGTGAATTATATCTATGAACAGACAAGCATTCACTATGAAGATTGTAATATTCCATGTCAACTTTAAAAAAAAAAAAAAAAAAAGCCTGGAGAAATCAACCAGCCCTGGACACATTATCTGTGGGGTTCTATAACCTGTAAATTAGTGGACAAAATAAAAGATTAAATCTGTGCAGAGAGTTTACAAATATGCAGCTGAACAATGCTGCACACTGAACCCACAGCAGCAATGTTTTATGCCATCCAATCTTGGTGAAGACAATGTGCGACTGATGGAAAACCCTGAGAAGAAAACAAAACAAACAAAAAAACACGTAGCAGTGCAAAAATAACTGGAGTGGCCCCTCCTGTTAAAGCACAGAGCCACAGCTGAACAGTTTACCATATTACATTCACATCACCTGCATGTGGAAAACATTACAATTTAAGGGTCAACTCGGATACATGCACACTGTCCTGGAGATCATGAAAATGATCCACTCTGTTACACAAAGGACAAATGAACAGGTTGTCCACACTTAAAGATAACATGCCCGTCTTCACTGGAAACATCACCGCACCACATGCTGCACCAACGCCAGCTTGCATCCTTCCAGGAATGCTTCTACACCGTTCCAACATTCCTTGTGTAGCGACACGAGGCGTGATGTATGGGTGAAGTCAGTTTAAAGATTCTAATGTTGCCAGACTACACCAGTTTGGCAGTTTCAGCCAGATAAATATTCTAAATCTTCTCAACTCAGAAAGACAAGGGAGGCACTCAGTTTTTTTTTTTTTTTTTAAAGGGTAAAAACCTCTGGGACATAAATAAAAACATATTTCCCATCCGGCTACGTTTATATGAATTGTCTCCAAACAAGCCTTGTGGTGACATGTGGTGGCTCTGAGATATAACTCTATGATGGAGTCTTCGTGGGACACATATTTTTTGGTTGTGAGAACTTAACTTTCCACTAACAAAGACGAGCTGAAAGGGCTTTTCAGGAATATTTAGTTAATTTTTGTATTTCTTTATGTTTTTTATAAATGTAAGATTACTGTGGAAATTATTTTTTAAGAGATAAAGGTGACTGCATATTAAATAAAAAAGAGCAAACAAACAAAAACACACACATTTCAAGTGTTCGGCCACACAGGGGTGCTATAACCTTACCTGAGGACTTGGGCGTATACTTCAGTTCCACTGCAACTCCACCACACACTGTTTTAAAAGCATGACCTCTGCCAGCACGTTGTTGTTTCCCCAGAACAAGTCAGGGCTGGAATATCTCCTGCAACTGTACTTCCCCTCCTCCTCTTCCAGGTCCCAGCAACCCTCAATGCAGGATCTGCAGTAACCGTGTCCACACTGAAATGTTGTTTTAGCAGATTTGGACATGCCGATTCAAATCTAAATGCTGTGTGTACGATCTACACAAACAACTGAATAAACACTTAAATAATATTTGTTGTCTTGTGTTTTTCTGCCCCAGTTTTAGCTGCCCCACTTCATCAAATATGACTGAGAATAAGGGATGGCCTATTTTGGGTGATTTTGGACAGTCTTTAGTTGGAGGAAATGAGCATTTTAGGAATTATTTAAAATGCTAAAAATATTTAAGATGTATGTTGTTGCAGCACAGCTCATTTACTCTGTGACAGTCAGCTAACTTCACACGGAGTTTGCTACTGCTAGTTTTGTGCAACATCGCAGGATATTTATCAGATTTGGTTGAACCTGCCTTGTGAAACGGACCCCAGGTGAGGCTGGTAGGCAAACTGTAGAGGGTCAAGGGAAGAAGCCACCTGCGGTCTGATAGAGGCTGTATTGTCTCTGCCCTGTTCTCTCCCTTTCTATGGATATACGCTGATCTCCAGTGATCTAAATATCTTCCGAAGGATGCAGACTTTCACCAAACTGTTATCGGTGGGTAGATGAACGCATTTTAGGCCAGAAATAAGGACCAGGTTTTAAAAAAAAAAAAAAACTTCTCCTTTAAGAAAGATACTTATTTTATTCAGTTCATTTTGGTATTTTGTGTTAAAGTGAATTCCTGGATAATAATTTGTTTCACATGTGTTCATGTCACTCAAAAAATATGCATCTAATTCAATTCAGGTTCGAGTCAAATAGTTAAAAAACATTTCACTCACAAAAAAAGGGGCTAAAAAATTCACCAGAGGTCCGTTTCACGTAGCAGGTTTAGTGAAAACTCTGAGTTGGTTAACCCTGAAATGAGGGAAACCCTGAGTTTTCCGTTTCACAAAGGGAGGTAACTCAACCCCGAGAAAGAGGGGTAACTCTAGCCTGTTTCACAAAGAGAGGTAACTTAAAGTGATGGTTCGGAGTATATTCACCCTGGGGTCATTTGAACCGTAACATCCAGCCAAGTAGCCCACCCGAAGATTTTCCGATCTTGGCTGAACATCAGCTGAGTTACTGAGTTATCCCGAATAGCTTAGTACAAGCGCTAACGAATCCTGGCAGTATCTCCAAAATTACCACACTAAAATCACAAGCCATGACACCAAACTTCTACAGTAGTACAAATATGGTCTGTACTCACAAAACGATGCATTTGGAAGTTTGTACATCATCCAGGAGTTTATTATTATCAACACAAGCCTAATAGCTTTTCTGCTGCTAAAGCTGCGTCGACGCCACTTCCTTGATCTGGGAGCTTCAATGTAAGATGAGGGTTGATCTACTACTGTAGACAACAAAGCAAGGCTGCTCAATTTCTCCATTGATAAAATAAATTCACAACTCTACAACATAAAAATTCATAAAAATTCATGTAGAATATTAGCCTGGAAATTCCCATGCTGCTTTGCGCTTGATCTCATTCTCACTGCAAATCTCATCGAGATTGTGGACGCGTCAGCCAGGCTAGTAGAATGTAGCATAGATATCTATTTATATTTTTCAGACTAGTTCTAGAAGTCGATTTATAATATACAGTAAGAGGCGACTTTTTCCACGAACATGGCATGGCATGTTATCAACGATCCCATGGATGAAGGTGCAGCATTATTGCGCAGAGTATTGAATATTCGTCGGCGATAGTTATCAGACCACGCGTTGATGTTTTAGCATTTCCAGACAATTGTCTTTTTGAGCGACACCATTTCACGTCACAGTCCATCATTTATATACACAAGATAATCCGTCCTTACATTAGCAACATTACCAACCGCAGTCATGCTCTCACATCCCAGCAGATATTGTGTGTTGCACTGCGTTTCTTTGCGAATGGAAGTTTCTTGTACAATGTCGGTGATGCAGAGCACTTGAGCAAGGCAACTGTATGCAGGGCGGTCAGAAAAGTGTGCCTCGCCCCGAAACGGCTTTTACCTATGTTTGTGGTTTTCCCTTGACATAAACCTGTCAGAGCCATCAAGGAGGAGTTCCACAGGATTGCAGGTGAATGATGTAGAGATCTGTTAAATTGTATTCCGTTAATGACATTGTGCTGCAACCTCAGACTGCGATTAGTGATTTTACTTTCTTTTAGGATTTCCCAGTGTGATTGGCTGCATAGATGGCACACACATCCCCATCACGGCTACCTCACAAAATGAAGCCGATTATGTGAACAGGAAGTCCATTCACAGCATTAATGTGCAGGTACATGTAGACGGACTACTGTTTCAAGATGATAAAGACTGCATCAGAGTTCCAACATCTCTCATTCTCTGCACTGTCAAGATCATTTGTGATGCAGCAAACATCATTTCGAATGTGGAGGCCAAGTGGCCTGGGTCTGTTCATGACTCAAGAATTTATCGCGAGTCTAACCTGAGCAACAGACTACAACATGGTAAGCAGCCTAAAGATATGCACAATATAATTCACTCGTCTCCCTCCTTTAATACACTCCAATGTATCCACTATGCATTACAGGAGAGTTTGATGGCCTTCTGCTGGGTGACAGGGGTTACTCATGCCAACATAGGCTGCTGACCCCTTACCCTGAACCAGGCCCCCAACAGAACTTCAACCGGGCTCACTGCAGGACAAGAGCCCGGGTGGAGATGACCATAGGCCTGTTGAAAGCACGTTTCCAGTGCCTACGTCACGTCAGGGTGACCCCTGAGAGGGCTTGTGATATAATTGTGGCATGTGCTTTTCTTCATAATATCGCCACTATTAGAGAGCAACACCCTGCCATACAAATTGAAGACGCTAATAATGACCCCATCCACCTGCCAGCTAACCAGGATGGCAGAGCAGTCAGAGACACCATATGCAATAATCACTTTAGGGTTTAATTCACCATCATCACCACAGCAGTCAAATAAAGAGAAAATACAAATTTCATTTGGTCTTCTTTATTTCCTACAAATACAAGAGCTAGTTCAGTTAATGTTCCAATAGTTAACATAAGTCACCTGTGACCATGCACCCAGCTTTAACTTGTGCTCCAGTATTTCAATTTCCAGATCTGTCTTTCTCATCTGGCGGTCCAAGTAGAGCATTTCTTTATCAGTTTTTGGTATTTTTTTCAGCAGGTGAATTCTGTAAACCTCTTTTACCGTCAACTGGAAATGCATAAGGACGACATTAAATTATACAGTTACACATGCATTCCACAGAATGAACCTCTGGTGTTTACTGAACATCCATCTCACTGTGTCAATCTGTGCAGTGGAAGTTGAGGGACCCTCCTGCTGCTGCCCAGCCACGCACTGTTAAAGAATGATGAGAATGTGTTAATACTTTAGTGTAGGCTAAAAGTCATATTCCACCAGAATGTTAAGAAATGGGAATGGGAAGAGAACTATCAGTATAATGAAGATGTTACCTCAGACCTTTCTGGATCCCCCTCTGTAAAGGCAGCAGACATAGTTTCCTCATCCTGTTCATCCCAGATGAGTGGTAGTTTTCAGTATACTTAAACTACTATATGGTAAAATCATTGGAGTATTGCTAACTTACAGTTACAAGATCTGTTGTGGTGTGAGGGGGCTCCACCAGGCGGAGAGCACCATCAGAATCTGTTGGGACCAAAAAAAAAAAAAAAAAAGACAAATAAATATTTGTATGAATAGGCTTAAAAAATATATCTATAGGAAATTTATGTGTGTGAAAACCGCATTATGTTGGGGATAAAACAACTGCACAGTCAAATAGCCACTTAATATTTACTTTACAGTGTAAAACATGATCAAAATGAGGTACCTCCATGCCGAGGTCTCACCTGTTTGAACAATGTTTTTATATTTCATCTTAAGCTGCTGCCAAGTGCGCTTCTCCCCCGCGGGATTGCACCTAAATGAAATAAATGAATGGGTTACCATTCAAGCAGTTTTCCCCTGTAATATTATTGTGATTGATTGCAAAGGAATACATTTAAACTTACGCATTGACGCGAGCAGCAATGTTCTCCCACGCCGTCTCCCTCTCCTTTGCTGCTGCAGCGGTGTTGCACTTCTTTTTAAAAACGTGTTGAAACTCGCCGTATGAGCGCACTAAAATTTCTAATTCAATGTTTGTAAAATATGTAGCCCGGCTCTTCCCCGTTGCCCGGGCTCCATTGATGCTGGCTTTTTAAAGTGGTGGCGCACGCGCCAAACTCAAGGTGAACTTACTCAGAGTTGATTAACCTCACTCAAATCAGCGTTTCTGGAACCGAAAACTCAGAGTTTTCCATCTCAGAGTAGATCAACTCAGAGATCAGGAATAGACTCAGAGTTGGTTGAACCTGCTTTGTGAAACGGACCCCAGGTGTTGAAATTTTGAAGAAACAGACTGCTGTTAAAATACCAAAATAATTAGGAATAAATATTAGTTTTTACCCTTTTATACATTATTGAGTAGGTTCCTTAGGGTGGCCTCTGTGAGTAGCTTTTTAAATGCTGACAGATACATGAAGTATATGACTGCACGTTGATCCAATGCTGAAGCATTAGAAACACTTTGGGTGTCCCAAGCATGGTCTGGCGTGGCCACCTTGTGGTGGAATACGGGCAACAAATCCACACAAACACACACATACTGCAGAACTGGATGCTCTAGTTTTTTTACGGAGATGATTTCATAATTACCCTGGGAATCTGAAAATTCCTGAAATATTTAAAGGTATCTAAAATTGTGAGGATACTCTTTTAAGACATCTTATTTGGCTAAATTGCTTTAAATGTGACTAACAGCTGCAATTCAGTTTCTTCCAGAATACCTACCGGTGTAAAAAGCAACATCCTAAGAATTACAACTTTATAAGTTGTGAGATTTTTCATTTTCAGAGTGTGAGCTAAAGCAGTTTTGCATTTGTCTGTGTCGCTGCATTGAGCGGACATTCCACAATATACAGAATGAAACAGACTTGTTTCGACTTTCGACTGCGGTACAAAAATATATTTTTGACAAACAAAATTTGTTTGATTATCAACTGACAGTCAAATCACCCAGAGAGAAACATATGGAACCATAATAGAGGAGAGTTTGAACTGTGAAGTCCAACAGTCCGTCATGACTACAAACACATCTTAATCAGAAAACTCGCTCTATAGTCTTTTCATTCTCAGCCTGTAGGATGTTGGCTCTGTGGTAGCTGGGCTATGATAAAAGCCTGTGCTCTACAGATTAATACAGATTAAAGTATAAATACAAGATGAGATTCGGTTTGCTGTTTGGTTATTCGTTTTGTCAGATGATTTGAAAGCTTAAAAGGTAAAAAAAAAAAATTGAAGGAAATCAGAGCTACAAGAACACAATAAAGCGTGTTAATGGCAAAGCAGGGGGGCAGCCGCTGGCACGAGTTTAGGAAAAGTAATTAACTGAGATTGGATAAGTATATGTAAAACTACTCTAATTATCTTCTGTGGATTGAATAACATCAGACAAATAAAATCAGGATCACAGTGACAGAAATGCAGCAATTTTCATCTTTATTTATTTTTTCCCCATGTACATTCACAATCATTATAATGAATAACAAAATTCTTTGTATGTAATTTAGTCAATTTTTTAACTACTGTTCACATGTGCAAAAGCTCTAAGCACTTTAAATGTTTAATGTTTTTTCCATGATTTTACACCTAATTAAACAATTATAAAGTACAATATTTAGCCACATAACGAACAAAAAGAGGGCACTGGGATGTCGAAATCCCTGAGTCAGTCTGGGATTACAAAGAAGCATCGAGACAGGTAAAATTCACACAAGAAATTGGGCGAGTTCTCCTTGATCCTTGAGACAATCGGCTAAGTACTTTTAAGACCTGTGAACAAGTCCACCAAGAAGAATGGGGTGGTCACACAAAAAATATACGATTTAATTCAGGTTTATTTTGTGTTTACTCTACTTTGTGTAAAATGGTCAGTTAAAACTATTCATGGCATTATTTTTTAAAAATGCACACCAACATACCCAAACATCTAAATATCGCATAATCAAGCTAAATAACCCCACTGAGTTACTATATTTACTCGTCAGACATGAAAGTAAAAGAAGTCTCCTGGCCCCTATGCAAATAAGTAAATGGACTTCTAGTCTTGCCTATAAAATTACAGTTGAATATATTCACATTAAATATGACCAAAGCTTCAACAAACATGATAAATATGGGTCAAATCATTCTGGATTTCTCTTGAATTTTTCTTATTGTACCAGGCAAAGTACTCCTACAAAGTCTTACTGCACTCCTCTTGCTACATTAGTGCTGAATCTGGCTTTTTTTTAATAGCATTTACAAGTGAACATAGTAAGAGGAGCGTGTATATAATATTTCACATGTAACCTAAGGTTGAAAGATGGAAGTTGTGCCGTCCCACTGCCATTAACATTGGAGTCTCGTTCGACCACGTACGGATGAATCTGAGAGGCTATTTCAATTCATTTCATTTTTATTTATATAGCGCCAAATACAACAAATGTCACCTCAAGGCACTTAGATAATAAAGTCCAATTCAAGCCAATTGGAATTCAATTCATTGTAATCATAATTATTTACAAAATAATCCAATTCGTTCATATAGAGCCAATTCAAAAACAATTTCCTAGCTAAGGAAACCAACAGATTGCACCGAAACTTGTCTTCGGTCCAATCTCCCGTCCTGAGCGTGCCTGAGGCGACTGTGGAAAGGAACGACTCCCTTTGAACAGGAAGAAACCTCTGGCAGAACCAGACTCAGGAAGGGTGGCCATCAGAAGTGTTATCTCTAATCATGAAATGCTCTTCTGCATTTGTGTCTGGTCCTCCACCTCACACGGCTTCAACAAGCCCTGGCCTTCACTGTCAGCCCGTTTCTGCGCTTTAAGTTTTCGTAAGCTGACTTTAAGAACTGTTGCTGAAATGAGCATCATCATACCAATGCTTACAAGTTCATTTTTGTCATGGCAGGCTGTAGTGCTGTGTTTGTACATCCAACCAGTCACACTACACTTACATTATCTGGCCCAATCCCCATACATTTGCCTACGATAACTTGTCCAGAACCTATAGAGGACTATATAGAACTTTTTTTTATATAAACTACCATTGACTGCAGATCTCTGCTATTAACTAACTATCAAAAGGACACCTGAGGTCTGAGAAAAGGACCTTTGCAGTATCGGTTCGCTGTCTTACTCCTTGAACCCTTTTGCTCATGCTCAGTGGCGATTCTAGAGTCTGTGGGGGCCCCAAGCAAAAAAATCCTAGGGGGCCCTACCGACCAGTGTTCGTCACCAAAACATCTGACACCAACGAAAAGTGTATGAAATAAAACCTCTTTTTATTCCAAACATGTTCCAAACATGAGAAACATTGTTATTTTCAAAATATACATGTAAAGAATAAATAAATAACTAAAAAAGACTACGTTGTCTACGTTGGCACTTGATATTCGCCTGTTGCTATTTATCTACCGGGTAAATGGTAAATGGACTGTACTTGTATAGCGCTTTTCTAGTCTAACTGACCACTCAAAGCGCTTCTAACACTACATGCCACATTCACCCATTCGCACACACTCATACAGCACGTCTACATCTATACACACTACGTGCTTTATAATCATTCACACAACCATTCATACACCGACAGATTTATCGGTAGGCAACGTGGGGTTCGGTGTCTTGCCCAAGGACACTTCGACATGTAACCCGTGGAAGCCAGAGTCGAACCACCGACCTTCCGATTGGTGGGTGACTGCTCTTCCTCCTGAGCTACAGCCGCCCACAGCTGGCCATCCAATAATAATTGTGTTCATTTAAAGATTCTTTGTGACAAGTAAAGCTGTTCATGATATCGATTTCATAAGTATGGTTTTTATTTTCCACTAGCCTTGAATTTCCGGCAAACGTTGCCAACAATCGCAAACACTCTGAGGGGCCAGTTCTCCGCGAACATAACCTACAGTGGAACTCTATGTGAGTTTGACAAAGTCAACAATGCAATTATGGAATTATAGAATGGCATGTTAACTAGACAACCTTTGACTAAATCATTTAAATTTAACTGTTCAAAGAAAACATGTTCACCACGAACGTTCGCCACTGTTTGAGACAGTTTATAAAGTAACTAGAAAATTTCTGATTGAATGCACCCAGGGTATCTGCACATTTTTTAATCAACAAATTTAATGACTTAAGACCTTTTTAAGACCTCTAAGAATAAAAATTAAGACCATTACCACGGCAAAAATATATATTAAAACTACACTCTAGGCTGTTCGGTGTTGAAAAAAAGTCCAGTGTGAAATGTGTGCTTCAGTGTGTGAACATGATCGCATAAGATTCGAACGCACAAGGGAACACCACACACTACAGGACAATCATGCCCAATTGTCTCTGCGAAGGAGCGTGTTTTCGCTGCCATTTGTCTGTCTGTTTGTCTGAGACTCTGAGCAAAATAAATCCATAATTGAACCTAATTTTCGAGTTATGTCTACTGTGCTTTTACAACTAGCAAAACGATTTTACTACTCAAGTTAACTTAAACCAGAACTTTGGACAACTCACGTGAAGCACAGACTATGGACAGTGACTTTGCATTGCATAAACCACACAACAAAATTTAATTTCCTTCGGGATTAATAAAGTATCTCCAATCTAAATAAAAAACGAGCACAGACCGCTCATACAGTCAATGGCACGTACCCATAGAAAAAATACACACTCACCCACACGTCACACAACCTGACTATCAACTGCTAACAACCATGATCAGTAACCTACACAAACCCAGACACATAATGGCTCGGCGGCCAGCAATCGGATAAACCAACGAAGTGAATCAATCCTGTGAAAGAATGAAAACAAGTGAATGAAACCTGCACTCACCCATTATGAAGTTAACTCTGCCAGCCCCATAATCTTGCTCCTGCTCAGCTAACACCTTGACGTCGGGTATGGTTGGTAACGTTACTGCGTTTAGCATTAGCAATTAGGCTGCTAGGCTTGCTAAATCGTAGTGATGTTACCTCCAACACCGAAGCTCCGAAGCACGCTTCAAACTCGACAGGGTAGTTATAGTGAAGCAGTGGGCCGGAGCTTGCTTCATGTGACGTCACTGATGACGTTTGAACCACTTCACTGCTTCATTCAAACCGAGTCAGCTGACTGCTTCGAGTTGATGTGCGGAGCTTTGAACATTTGCCGCGATTGAGTGTATTCAAGATGGCTGAAGCCCCGGTTCATGTCCACGTTCTACACGTATAATAGCCTACGTTACGAACAGGTCTCGTTTTTTGATATTCGGAGTTTTGGATTATTCTCTCATGGAGCAACCATTGAGGAAGCGTTCTAAAGTGTGGGAATATTTCGACCCAAACAGTTCCTTCAGCACACCAGCCTCCTCTGTTCCCCGTGACAGAGTATTTTCCAAAGCTGGAGAAATTGGCTAAAAAAAACCAAAAACGTTTGAGCCCTTCTACTGAGCAAAAACTGTTTTTCTTGAATAAAAACACCTGAGGTAACACAAGCACCCTCTTTATTACACCAAGCACACTCCCAAAGAAAATATGAATGACAAACCAAAAATTTTCACATTGTTTTTAAATTATTATTCCATCCATCTATCCATCATCTTCCGCTTCTCCGGGGGTCGGGTCGCGGGGGCAGCAGCTTAAGCAGAGAAACCCAGACGTCCCTGTCCCCGGCCACTTCCTCCAGCTCTTCTGGGGGGACCCCGAGGCGTTCCCCTGCCAGAGATCCAACGTGTCCGGGGTCTTCCCCGGGGTCTCCTCCCAGTGGGACGTGTCTCACCAGGCGTCCAGGAGGCATCCTAACCAGATGCCCGAGCCACCTCATCTGACTCCTCTGGATGCAGAGGAGCAGCGGTTCTACTCCGAGCCCCTCCCGGATGATCGAGCTTCTCACCCTACTGTCCTGGCGGTGAATCGCCAGCAGCACACGCAACCGCCGGCAAAGCAAAATGAAGCATAAACGTCTCGAGCCATTAACACAAGCACAAAACGCAAGCGCAAGGGCAGTTAAAAGAGGTATAACTCAGCCTTAAAGGGAGAGCCCAGACACCCTGCGGAGGAAACTCATTTCGGCCGCTTGTATTGGCGATCTCATTCTCTCGTCTCTACCCACAGCTCCTGACCATAGGTGAGGGTAGGAACATAGATTGACCAGTAAATCGAGAGCTTCTCCTTCTGGCTCAGCTGATGGCGCACCAATCCGCCTGTCAACCTCCCGCTGCATTCCTCCCTCACTCATGAACAAGACCCCGAGATACTTGAACTCCTCCACTTGGGAAAGGATCTCATTCCCGACCCGGAGAGGGCAAATTATTATTTCATGGGTAAATTAATCAATCTTTAATGAGGTACTACAAACCCATATGTACAACACACATACATAAGTGTTATTATCGTGTTATTATATGCATCACATTCGCAGGGCTTCATATGGTGCAACAATCGCTACGCCAGTAGATGTCACCCAAGGGAATTGAATGAAGCTTCGAGTAGTGAACCACTTTATGACACAATGGTTCAAAATGATTCAATGCTTCAAAAAGCCTCGTTTTGCCATCACTACTAAATCGGTAAGCATTAGGCTACTGAAGAAAGCTAGTCTTTTTAGCTACGTTATATTATCATCTTTCTTCTCGGCTATAAGTTAACCTTTGTTGAGGAAAGGGAACGCCCCTGCGTGTAGTTGGTGAACGCAGCCAGATGACCTGAGTCAGGTTACTAACCTGACGCGCTAGCTGTCAAATCACCGGAAGTTTTCACCGGAAGTACTGGCGCACACACAAAAGTTTGAACGTCTCTCCAGACATATCTTTCTTTCATTCCGCCCAGATGAAATTTAATGCCACTCTTCGAAAATCGGCGAAATTTAAGACATTTTAAGACCTTAAAAAACGTATTTTTTATTTAAGACTTTTTAATACTTTTTAAGGATCCGCGGAGACCTTGGCACCTCAGCTCTCGGGGGCCCCCTAGTGGCTCGGGGCTCCAAGCAGTTGCCTGCCTTGCCTGTTGACAAGCTGCGCCTCTGCTCATGCTTTACCTCCCTTGGACGAAAAACACCTGTGGAAGAAAAAAACAGGTGAACATGAGGAATAGCAGCGTAGAAAACCTAAAACTATTTTTGACCAAAAAAAAGAGAATGGATGTTGTTTTTCACTGTTTTAACAATTCCACCTTTATTATTCCAAAAACAGCTCCGTCTTGATCAACATGTCCCTCCCTATCCCTCTCTGCTGTGCTTCAGCTCTGCCTCCAGAGCCACTCTGAGCAGAGACTGCTCTTGGCTCATAGTGTTTGTTTTCACACGGGGCACAGTGGATAGTTGCAAATCACATTAGAGGCTTGAGTTGCATCAGTTTCAGTACATTTGAAAAATGTAATCCAAGTGCACAAGTTCAGTTTTAAGGAGAATTTCTTGAAACAAATACTTAGAACAATAAAACAGGAAATTGCTAAGAATTCATACAAGAAAACACTGAAATTTTTCTCACTGTGCTGTTTCTTTCTTGTTTGAATGTTGTCTTACGGTCGTCCTCCAATGGATCTTGAAATCATTGATGCCCTTGTTTCTCAGCTTTTCCTCCAACTGGGAAACAAACACAACCGTCGTTACCCTTATTGACTATAATGTCCACGATTAATTGGACATTTTTTTCAAAGAGTTCACAAATAAACCATTCCAAGAAGTATTCTCAATGGCTCAAATTCTCCCCACCCTCACCTGTTTTTGGATTTGTTGCTGGATCGCAGGGTTACACATGTCAAAGTCGGCACTGATTTTCACCAAAGTCTTCTTCTTAAAATCTGAAAAATAGTTGGTGATGTGACCATCAAAAAGAATTTTAGCATCCGCAAAGTTCTTTAAGTGACACGTGTTTGGGGTCCCATCATTTCACTTTGCTTAATTTTCCCAAAGTGAGAAGTTTTTGGGCAAAAAAGTATCCAGAAGTACAAAGTTTTCCAAGATTTTTTTTTTTTTGTTATTCACATAGACAAAAGAGACACAACTGTGATACTATTTTTTCCTTTAACAAAAAAGAATAAAAAATACTACTTAAAAAGTATTCTATAAAAAAGTTTTGTTTTTTTAAAACTAATGTGCACTTACAGTAGCACAGAAATGTAGATTTGGTATCACAGGACTTCCTACTCCATGCACCTCCATTGACTTGAGCACAGTTTGATCCTTCCCCTGAACTGCCAGCTTGTCCCTGCTGCCAATATCTGAAAAGGGTGTTCCTTCCATCAGACCACTTCCAGGAGTCTCCGAAAAGGCCAATCCAGACCAGCATCCCTGCCGGCACCAAACTCCGGATTTCCTCGTTCTCAGCGAGACTTCTCACGCGGACGAGGTCTGAGTGGCTCTTCCTGCAGTACTGCTGAGCACCGGCCCAGGTCATCGGTGTTTGCACAAGAATCTTAGCTTGAGATGCACCTTCTCTGCCTGTGAATGCAGAAATAACCATGATTTATCAACACGTACATTGGAATCAGAAAAAGTCTTTAAAGTGGCGCCTAGTGTTTCAACGGTAAAGTTAAACGAAAGTTTACATTTTTGTAAATGAAGTTTGATATAGAAGCGTAATACTGTTGGACTGTTTGTGTGCTTATCATTCAAATTTAAAGGAACAAGGGCTAAAAGTTGTTGAGAGAAAGGACCTCCAGTCAGCATGTCACTTTAAAGATCTCAGATCAACCAGCTGGTCCAGGATTTGCTAATCCCAGTTATGGTGAAAGAATTCACTTTGTATAACTTTCTTCAGTCATCCAAGATGATTGCAGTCTCTCAAGTTCATAGACATTTATATCATTATCAACAGGTAAGATTTAAAAATCAAGAGAAAATTGGCAAATCCAGAACAAAAAATCCATTTTTTTTTTTTTTAGAGGGCTAGATGTCATTTGTACTGGTTGTATATGTACTATTTCATCATTGTACATACACTTTTTGTATGTGTACTATGGAAGAAAAAAATCTAAAGCAGAATGATTTCAAATAGAGACAGTTAGCCAGAATAAATCAAAAGTAGTGCGAGAATTTAGCTCTGAGAGTAGAATATAAGGTAAAACAACAAATTTAAGTTATTTTTAAATTTATAAGATCTAATCATTTATGTCCTAATATTCAGTGAATTGCAGCACACTAAGGACCTGAGAACAGTTCAAAAGGAAATATAGAATTATTCTCTGAACAGATATGAAGGTTTCTACTTTTAGACCACAAATGAATAGTCCACAGATTCATTAATATTCTCTGCACTTAAAAAAAAAAAAATAGGAAAAGAAAATGGTCCGAAAACAGCAGCTGGGTAAGATAGGACCAGAGTTCCACTCATCTGACCTCTAAAATATTCATCCCTCAGTTTTAGAGGGAAAGAATGATCTATTTCCCTGAGGAATTGGCTAATAATACCAATGTAGTAAGCACAACATGTGGTGCTGCCGTGAAACAATAACATTTAGGTCAGATATTTAATCTTGTTTACATTTGATGACTCTAGGTTAAGAGGGGTCTGTTTTTATTGCCGTGACAACTAATACAGCAACTAATTCAATGAGCCAAAAAGCTTGAAGTTGTGTCAGCCTGTCAATTCAATTCAGGTAATCAGAGTGTGGCCCAGCCCATCGGGTGCAGACGGATTGTTAACGAAAAGGATTTGTGCAGTAATATTACCATAAAAGCATAAAAAGTAGTTAAGTGTGCCGCAGTCCAGGGCTTTCCATTCCCCCGTGTCTTGTATGCCAACACAGTGCTGGATGCCGGTCCGGGTGTCGGGTTCACCAGCAGCCCACTTCTTAAACTCATCTTTAACATCTCCATAGTAACCTCCATCTGACAGGGACCACCTCCAGGTCAACACGTCGTCATACAAACCAATCCAGAAGTTCTGAAGGTTCTTTTCATGCATCTTGTCAAGAATTGTGTTCATTTCCTGAGGGTTGTCGACGGCGGCCAGGTCAGTGAAGCTCTCTCTGCAGTAAGTTTGGGCTGCAGACCAGGTCATCGGCTCATGATCAATAAAAACGTAGTCGCGGCTGCAATAATCAAAGGAGCAGTGATCTGTGGGCAGACAACAAACATTCAGCAACAACTTGGTTTGTCAGGGTGTGGTGTGGCTTTGAGGGATTCGTGGGAATGTCTGTGAAAAGAGGTGAACTAAGCAGAGGTGAACATCTGCAAACATCATAGGTACTTTTAGAAAGTACGCTTCTGCTTGGCAGACGTTTGAAAAGAGATCCGATTAAACATTGTCCTTTTTTTTCTTACCAACAGAAGGGGGCCGCTGTGGGAATGTGTTTTTAGGATGCTCCCAGTTGCTGTAGACCTCGACTTCACACAGAATCAGAGGCACATTAGGGTGGAATACAGTCACATTGCGACCAGCGACCCCTCCGAAATCGAAGGTCATCAGAGACTGGGAACAGCTGGTGATGCCTGAACATCTGCAAGAGATCGACAGAAAGACAAGATATGCCTGACACTATGAGATAAAAGGGAATTTTTTTTATGACTTCATTAATCAGATTCTTTTGATTTTGCTCATCTACCAGACTCAGCAATGTAAATCAATACTGGACAGTTTGTGTAGGGATATTGTCAATCAATGAATTACTAGAAGGCCACATCGATGAGTTGCCTCAGTTTTGTCGCCGTTGATTGTAACCACTTTGGTGATTGTTTAACAAGAGTTTGGAGTTTAACACTCCTTACAACAGATTATGGTGTTGATACAATAAGATATGACGAACAACATTCTCAAGGACCACAGCCATCCAGCGCGCAGACTGTTCTCGCTGTTACCGTCGGGCAGACGACACAGGAGCCTTCTTCCACCGAGCCATCAGGCTCATCAACAAATAGACTTGTATTTGTATTGTATTTCGAAACTTGCAATTCTTCTATTTTGCACATTCTTTTATTCAATGTTAATATCACCCTTTTTTTCAAACTATTATCGTTTCTTATTGACCGCACTGTTGAGTCGCACGTTGGTCTCATCCAACACATTTCATTGCATTGTTGACCCTGTGTTTTCATGCATACGACAAATAAACTTGAAACTTGAAACTCGAAATTTAAAATTTTATAAAGCATTACTCCCAAATCTAGTGCATTTTTTTCAACATTGTTCAAATTCGTTTACTGTGGTGGGTTAACAGGAATTTCTGAAATAAATGATAAGGTGTTGGTTTATACCATACAATTACATAAACCCTGATGTTGTTCTACGATCATATAGTTCATAAAATAATGCACATTTAATAATACACTGTATATATGTAATTTGCAGCAAATGCTTCGTGAAATAACATTTGGATGCAGGTGTCTTTTTTGAAGTATGCTGGAACTGTTTAAAAAGTTCAACAAAGGGTCACAACTTAAAAGGAAAAAGTGCAGATAACTATTTCCACAAAAACTATTTCCATGGATGAGCGGACAGTTATCCCTGCCACAGTGAACAAATTTGAGTTGAAGTAGGGTCTGCTTTGCTGCAGGAACAGTGATCACACAATTAGAGTTTGTGAACATTGCAGTCAAAGTCAACACGATTATGAAACAATTTTCAAAATTTGTTTTCAGAGACCTCACATCATCTACGTAGACCTCAACTCCATCGGCGCAGTCTTTGGTGAGGGCAAGCTGGACCACTGTCACGTTGTATGGAACCAGTAGATCCACCCTCAGCCACTGGTCAGGTTTAGCTTCGGTTATGCTACAGGTGGTAAACTGAACCCCGTCTATAGCATTGCTGGCTCCCCCGGCTGTTCTCCATCTTGTGGTAGACTGAAATGCTATCCCTCTCACAGCCACATTTTCTTTCAACAAAAACGGAGATAAACAAGGTCAAGAATTCATAACATGTACAAAAACTATCCAGACAGACTGACATACAGCAAAGCTTTCTGTTTAATGCCTATTACACAACAGAATCTAGATGTATGGGAGCATGAGGAGCAATGAGTCTTTAATGTGAACTGTACCAACAGGAGGCATGGAAACAAAGAATTGGAAAGTAGTGTTTTTCATCTGCACGTGTTAAGATTTGATATTGGCTCTATAAACAATACAGAAACTAAACTTAAATGGATATTTAAGCCTAAACCATGATCATTTCTTTTTGATTCGAGAATCAGAAAATGAACCTGCAGTTGTGTGTGGGGGGGGCTTACCAAGCACAGTGCCATAAACCAGGACTTCACAAAGTGTCAGATTTTTCTGTTGTCCAGGAAGAACAACGTGGACAAAACGACCGAGCATCATTTTAAACTTGTAGTCATATTTGTGCTGTCCTTCTGTCATCGAGAAGGTGGCACACCTGGTGGAAAGCAGGAAGGATTAATAATAATATTAGGCTGGTTGGTAAGTATTAACAGGCCCGTGCACAGATAGATAGTGGTGCTCAAGCACCTGCCCTTTTGCCCTGGATGAGAAAAGTGCCCTTTCTGCTGGTGCCCAATTTTTTATAAATATAATAAAATAAAAATTACTTTTTCTGTCATCAATTCCCCCCAACTGTGTTTCGGCCCATCAGCCCGTCTTTGTTTTGTCTTTGTTTTTGTCTGGCCTTGTTTTTGCCTATTATTCATTTATTTATTCAATTTGATAATTTGAGTTAGTATTGGTTGCGTTAACAAAAATAAATATATACGTTGAAAATATCCGACTGTGTTATTTATTTATTTATCATTATTTTAATTTCATGTATAATTTTGGCGATGGGTGCCCTTTTTTTTGCTTGAGCACCTGTCCCCCAAAATGTCTGTGCACGTGCCTGAGTATTAATGTTTTAATGGTAAGCAACTATTCTTTTGTTCCTGTTGACATCACTTTTGGTTGTTGGTGTCATTCCTGAGGCCAATGCGGATCTCTGCACCATTCAGCTGTTCCTGACAGCATGTTGATACCATGACGGACACACCAGTTATGTGGTAGATACTCCTCAGGTCCAGTCTCCACCAGGGGTTGTCCTGCAGTGGGACTGAGGCGCAGGTTTTTCCCGAATCTGCTGGTCTACGGTCATAATCAATGGCCATAAGTGGACCATTTACGGCTGAAGTTGGTTCCGCAGACTGTGTGGCTATTCCTCTATGTGCCACGTTACCTGTCAAGAGTGCGACGGAGGCAATTATAAGAAGAATAAATAAAAAATAATTGATCATAAATTGAATAGGAATTCCAAAGTAATGGAGTTCCCAGCACCGTAGCACTCGGCACAGCAGGGTTTACGGCCACATTGACTGCTAGATGCTGATTACATATCAAAACAAACTGCCCCATAGACTTAGATATTATAAGAGAATTTGACCCAGTAACAATTATTTTTTTGGCACAACTAAGGTCACAATAACTGTGAATGTTGGTCTAAATGGACCATAAAGATTACATAAAGGAAAAATCCCCTTTTTTCTGTTCTTGGGGAGCATATATTAGGGTGTCTAAAGTCTAAATTTCCCAAAACAAAACCCTGGCATTTTATTGTGTCCCTTTTAAAGGTGCCTCGTTTTAAAGAGCCATTCCGGTTTTTATTTTAATCCCTTCTTAAGTTCACTCCACCTCTTGTGCAAAGCCTCTGAGCCCCGCCCGCTCGTATTCAAACTGCTGAACTGATGAAAACATCTTATTGTGGAAATGTTCTGTTGTCAGCTGTACTGAGGAGCATGCATCTCATATGTCAACACCAGGCCTGTCCTCACTCCCGTTGCTCGACTTACCACCATGTGCTGCTCTCAGCCTGTTAACATCACATATGTTTCTCAAAAAGATGCAGGTCTCCAGGTCCAATTGTGTGATGAGATTATGATACACCAAATGTTTAAATGCAGTAAATAACGGTACACGTGCATTACGACGAGCTACTCTGTGGAAATCTCCGGTTTGGTTGTGGTTGGGGTAGAGTAGCTGCTGACCTCACCCAAAGGGCGGGGTTGAGCACTTGCTCAGTCTCCACCTCTCCAAACAGAGTGCTGCAGCAAGGTTGTTTCAGTAGGAGTCAGACAAGAGCCACTGTGCCTGAATTAACAGGTATTTGGATCAAAGCCTATCTCATACATATCAATAAGATCTCAGTAAATTTAAAAAAAAAGGGCATAATATCGTATAATATGTCACCTTTACAGACATTTAACGGCTAACTGGACAAACAAGCTGTCAAAAGATGACAGAAGAGGAGAGTTCTTGTTGAACATAATGTGTAATAAGTGTTATTACTAATAACACAAAGAATGAGCGGAAGTCCAAACCAAAACTGCACACCGTGACACTTTTAATTGCACTGAATCTTTCACGGGAGGCCATAAATGCCTCTATTTAACCTTGTAGCACCCACAGTTGCAGATATGCAACAAGCGTTTTATTTATTTGCATTATTTATTTACATTATATTTTTATTTATATTTTTATTTACATTACATTGTGTGATTTTTTTAATTTACATACATTATTTACATTCATGTGATATATTTTTTTACATTACATTTTATGTGCCGACAGTTGTCACAGCAATCATTTTCTTGGGTCAGTGAATTACACTCTGCTTTGCGGTGGTCTGTTCTAGTTCGTTCTGGTCTCGTTTGGTGTGGTCTACTTTGTCCACCTTTCACAGCGGTAATGGGAGGTCAGGTGTCCAAATTGTATTATTACAAAATTAATCAGGAAAGCCCACAGTTGCAAATATGCAACATTGCCTAAAATGATCAAAAATAGCCCAATTCCAAAAATTCCAAAAATATTGATTTATTCCCACCCAAAAAGATGCAAGAAGAGCCAAAATGATTTTTTTTCAATGATTATTCATATGCTTGGGTGCTACAAGGTTAAGAGTTCTTGGTAAGTCAAAGTTTTCCTTTACCCAATGAAACATCGCCGCATCTGTACAGTGTGTGAGAACAAAAATAGGCATCTCCCTGAAACCATTCAGATTTGTGCATGTTACCTTTTACCCCTCATATTTATTTATGTCATTATTGGTTCTCTTTACCTCGTGGGGCAATATTCTTTCAGGGGTGCGTATTGCACGATGTTGTCAATGTACTATTTTATGTGGTCATCAAACTTTAAGGTTAGGCTGTACTGGGTACAATGACAGTAAATTCCCGATTCTGATGAAGGACTGCGATGAAAACGGTATCAGGTGGCGTTATCCAGCATCACGAGTACTTCTCACACGTGAGCGCATTTGGCTCTATTTCTAAGTCATTTAGAAAAGTATTTAGAAACTATTTTTCTCAAACAAAATGTTTTCTTACCTGTCTGGTGAGTAACCTTCAAACAGACAATAACCGACCCTGTAAACAAGAGGTTTCACACTGATATTACTCCCAGTCAATATCCTTCAACTTTCGTGCAAATGACCAAGCAGAGTGTCAGTTATTATGGCTGGAGAAAAAAAAAATGTTCCCCCCTGAATCACAAATTTTAATTGCTGAATTAAGGTCAGTGCAAGAATTCTGAATGAAATTATATGAATTATCTTGTGTCTTGCATATAATACACGAATCCTTTGAGTGATCTGTTACTTCAAATTAAACAAACACACAAAAAGATTCTGTGAATTCAACAGATTGATTTGTTTTATAACTTACCCCAAATGAAAATAGATTTCAATCCCCACTCCATGATTTGAAGAGTACTCTGGACATTAATATAAAAGTACGTTCCAGCACACAAGTATGTTAGAAACTTCTCTGACTGAAATGCACTGAAACCCAGAGCCTTGGTCTTCGTTTTTCTGGACTTCAACCCAAAAAACAGCCCTAATGTATTGGTGTCCTGTGCTCCCATTGGGCAGATGAGCATTTGAATTGATCTATATGCAAATAAAGGATAACCACATCTACAGAAGTCCTCCTACCTGGATTGCAATAGGACAACCGGGAAAGGCCACAATAAATAAAAGCAAACAAGGACATATGGGGAGAAATTCATTGATAGACTTATTATAAAAGCATGTAGGTTAATTCATTTCTATACACTTGAGGGGCGTTTAGCACTGTCACCTCTCAGCAGTGAAGTTCTGCTACAAACTCGGTTGAGCCTTTTCTGTGTGAGGTTTGCACATCCTTCCACAGTCCAACAGGAATATTAGGTTTAGTTGGTTGGAGCAAGAGCAAACTGCATAGATGAAGTGGCAACTTATCCCGTGACCTTTCATTTGCTATTTATTCGAGAGGTTCTTTTTCTTGTGTTAAAAATTTGTCCTTTTTTGGGCAGGAACGTTTGGCTCCCAAAGAATGAATCTAATGGGGGAAATATTTGGTGTAAATAAAGGTTTCTTGCAGTATTTGGATAGATAACGGTTCCTGTGAAAATTACAAAAGGACATAGTTGTTTCGCTGCGGTTTGTTGTGTCATCATACAGTATTTTGAAATGTACTCCTTTATTCTTTTTTGTTCATTACTGGCAATTCAATAAATACCCTAATCTAATTTAATGTAAAGTTAGATATGGTAATGTATACGTGGGCTTTTTTCTTTTTAAAATACCAACTGGAAAAAAAACACCCCTCGTGATCAGTAAATTGTCATACTGTTTCAAATGATCAATTCATTCATTCATGCATTTATTTGTTTGTTTGCACAATGAATCCCAAGTAGTTTCACATCTGCATGTGCAGTAGTTATATTGGTCCACAGCACAAAAAGGTAGCAGTTTGTTTAAAAAAAAAAAGTTCGCTTCTGAGGAGGAACAGTAGAAGGCAGATGGTGGTGCTTCAGGGCCTGTCGATAGAGAGCAAAAAAGTGCTCGTTAATGCCTCTAAGAAATCATCGAACAGATTTGTTTTCTCCCTCTGAATCTGCTTGAACTGGGAACATTCTGTCGGCGTGTTTAAAAGTGGACAGCGCTGCTCTGTCTGTTCTGAAAATGTTTCATTCAGTCATGACTTTGTCTTCGGGCATGTCCGATTTGTTGCAGTGCTTGGAGAACAAAGTCCTCCAAGTTGAATTGACTATAAGCAAGAAGCATGTTTTTTTCACTCGTCTTTAAACCAAAAAAATGAATTCCTCAAGTTCCTCGCATCTTTTCAAAATTTCAGTTCAATGATTACAGCATCAAAATAAAACTTTATTGTAGAATAACAATCAAGATCCGAAATACATCTTATCCAATAACTAAGACAGTCACTCATTATGTATTATGTTATGATCCTGACCGAGACTGTTCCACTAAAAATCATTACACGACTCTTTAGTCCAGTCCAGCTCCATGTGATTTGCTGCCTCTCAGCTTATTGACCCGGTTTTTACAACCCTGAACTGGTGGGTACTTTTGGTGGTGCGGGAGAGATGGAGGTGAGCGATATCTATGGCAACTGCACAAACTCCACCCATTGAAGAACACTACAGGGAGGTTGAAAGTTCTGAAAAAGCTAGAAAGCGCACCTCGAGTAAAAACAGATGTCTATACTTTCTGTAGATTTGAAATCAGTCACAAAATATACAACCTGTCACACAAAAACAGACCACAAACTCAAACCACTCCTTCCATCGACATGACAGCACATGAATGGATTCGTCTCCAGGGAACTTCTGGTTCTCCACAAGCAAGAGTCAGTGAATGGCCTCTATTCAACAGCCTGTTTTGGAAAATGAAGAGTTAATCCACGATTCAGTTATTTCCGGATGATTTAAGGACACATGGAAAGCCTTTTTTCATGTTCTAATCAGTAGCTTGTTGTGCAGAAAGCAAAGGTGATTGAGGCATAAACAGGTGGAGCTGGTTCATTGCATCAGTTCACATGATTTAAATCTTGCTCACCTGTTTCTTTGCTTCCATCTTCCTTGTCTTTTTGGCACTGAAAGACGGATCCATCTCTGTCAGCTCGCCAGCTGATTTTGACATGGGTCAAACCCTGCTTCTCCAGCTGGGACTGAAACTGTAGGCGGATGTGAACATGTGAAGATGGATTTATCGTGCCAGTGCGTTCGTCTTTTGTGTTTTTCTCTCACCTGCCACAG
Source organism: Odontesthes bonariensis (assembly GCF_027942865.1). Classification (NCBI taxonomy): domain Eukaryota; kingdom Metazoa; phylum Chordata; class Actinopteri; order Atheriniformes; family Atherinopsidae; genus Odontesthes; species Odontesthes bonariensis. The sequence continues at coordinate 20,970,131 of NC_134524.1, forward strand.
GAGCGAGTCCCTCTCAGCAGGCAATTCAGATTCACATCAGAGCTGATTTTCACTTTCACCACGAACCTCTTTTTTCTCGGTATCAGTTCTAAAGCCCAAAACAAAAGCAGTCATTCGCGGAGTTCCCTTTTATTACACACAATTGCAGTGCACTTGTGGTTATTTGAGTTTTGGCTAAGTAGAGCAGTGAGGGTGCACTTATGGAAGTTTTTCTGTGCCATCAGAGTTTGAATACGAATTTCTAATATTGAATCTCTACAGTATCAAAATCAGACTTTGAATTTGAAAAACCAACAGCGTAAAAAAAAATACATTTCTAAAAACAAAAATCAGTGTTAAAAAAATTCGACATCTAAAACAAAATTCATTTTTGAGAAATTCAGTTTAGAATTGAATTACAGCAAAAGAACACGTTGTATTTTGGCTTACTTTGGCAGAGAACGTTGTGACTGGTGTCACATCCAACGTCGTTCCATTTTCCATTTTGCATATAGACACACGGCTGGGATCCTCTGAAGTTGTTGGGCTGGTTAGTCATCCACTGCATAAATGAGACACCGCTGCCATCTGACCACGTCCAAGACTGTCTGGAGAGACCGATCCAGGCCTTCTGCACAGAACTGTCAGTCTGCAGTGCTTGTATCACTTTATCTCTATCGCCTGCGCTCCGGACGCTGATGAGGTCTTTGTAGTTCATCCTGCAGTAGATCTGAGCCTCCAACCATGTCTTCACGTCAGTCACCAGCACATACTCATCCCGCTCTACGTGTAAAAATGTAAAAACTATGACTAAGTATTATCACTTCTTTGCTGCAGTTTGATATTCACCTTGTCTGGCATAGCTCACCATTAAAACAAATGAAAGGCATGGTCTCAACGTTGCAAGTTTTGTCGATCCAGTAGCCCTCTGTCGTCATGGAGACACAGTACTCAACCTCTCCAACGTTGTCTGGCTGACCTGTCTCCCAAAGCCTGAAGTCACCTAATTCTTCATTGAGCTGTTGATCTGACCATTTCCAACGGTTGAAGTCACTGTACAGACCGATCCATACGGCGCGGTTCAAGCTTTCTGGCATGCCAGTGATCTTGCTTAAGTCCTTCTCATCAGCTACGGTTGCCAGGTCATCGTATTTCGCTCTGCAGAGCTTCCGGGCCTCACTCCAAGTCATTGTTTCATTGGTGACAAAAATGTATTCATGGATGTAGTTTGCTGTGTCTAGATTGTGAATAATAGGATCACACTCAAAGTTATCCTCCGAATACGACCCCAATTCCAAAGAAAATGGGACGCTGTGTAAAATGTCAATTGAAAAACAGAAGGTAATGATTTGAAAATCTTATAAATCAATATGTCATTCCCAGTGGAATATAGGGAGTGAGACATTTTATTGCTTTGCGGAAAAAAAAGAGAAGCTCATCTTGACTTTGATGGCAGCGACACGTCTCAGAAAAGTTGAAATAAGGCAATCTTTGTAATTGTAACTGCGCAGCATCCCCCTCTTCTTTTAACAACAGTCTGCAAATATCTGGAACCGAGGAGACCAGTCGGTGGAACTTTGGGAGAGGAATGTTGTCTGATGTAGGATTCTAGCTCCATTGTATTTTCTAATAAATGAGAACAGTTTTCTGCTTTGCCTCAGTCCATTTTAATTTGGTGCTGCATGAATAAAGTTGAATCTGATTGAACATATGACAAAGACTCAGAACTGTTGAGCAGGTAGAGTCCAATATCAGCAAAGAATGGGACAACATTTCTCTTCCAAAGGTCCAGCTACTGGTCTCCTCAGTCGCCAGATGTTCACAGGCTGCTGTTAAAAGAAGAGGGGATGCTACACCATGGTAAACATGGACCTGTCACAACTTTTTTTGGAGACTCTTTTAAGAAAAGTTGAGAAGTGCCTGACTTTCAACATCTGACATGGTTGATTTGTCATTTTGTTAATTGGTTCTATGAGACTTGCAGAGCATTGTGTTATTTTCTTGTTTACATTTTACAGCGTTCCCGTTTTCTTTTTAACTAGGGTTGTACTGGTAGCTTAACCATAAGCTTGCAGTCTGCCATATATAATGAAAATATAATATAGAATATAGAATAAGGAATATCTGTATCAACTTCACATGCATGAATAGTGGTAACAGAAGTTTGCTAAAAATGATGTGATAGACTTAAGCACATATTTTATTACCTGCCTCTGAGACTTCCACATGAATGAAAAATGTGACTGTCAATAAGAAGGAAATCCATCAAAAACACACAAACACAGAAGCATGAATATTCTTAATATTTCAATCAGAGCCAAGTACAAACCAAAGAAGAGCAGTTTCAAAGTTCCTTCCATGATCTGCAGCGAGGACACACAAAACAAATACTGCTAAGAACCTGTAGAAAACAGAAGGGTGCCAAAAATGGCCTCGCTTTCATGCAAGTCTCGTCTTACCTCCTTAGTCTTTGTTTTTCCCTCTGTGGAAAGAAAGTATTCTTGAGCAACTTCACTCCTGTCACCAAGTTTGGATGCTAAATGGTCCCTGACCACAAGCCAGGGCTTGTGTTTTTGTTATCCACCTCCATCTTGGTCAGAACCATCTGAGTTTTACATATTCAGAAAAGGGAATGTTTGTGGCACGAAAGAGCACTTTCTGAGCAAAGTAGAAAAAAAAAAGCATGAGATTCAGGGTTATGGACGGGATTATGCTTACCTTATGGCTACCTCTTTGTGTTTGGGATTATAGGGACTGGTGAAAGCATTGTATATATCTATCCTTGACGTCATTTCATATGTTTTGGTTTGCAGTCATCCTCTTCACTGTGTACAAGACACATGGAAAGGATCATTTATTTGCTTACTGTTTGTGTGAGCATTGGGGAGGACAAATCAAGAGGATTGTTTTTAGAAGACCAGGTGAGCTGCTCGTTTGTCCTCGTGTGTCTCTTCCCTTCTTCCCTTCCCTTCTACCCTTTCCCAGCCTTGAATTAAAGCCTTGAAATTCTATTTTCGTCACTGCTGTAGTACTAATCCCTACATATCAAAGTATATGTATTTGTCAAAATCTGGTGTGGTTATATCCACTTCACTTCCTACTGTCGAAAGAAAAAAAGAAATAAATAACTAAGACCTAAACTTACATGGAAGGCATACTTCCAGCAGCTGGTATTGTGTAATTGCCGGATTCATTCGTTAATTTATAATACTTTAGTTTATACAGTACTTACTAAATGAACTGTGTCTGCATTTAGAAATATTCCAGGATTTGCTTTATCTGAAAGACAACATTGCTACTAGGAGATATGTATGACAAATGAAAATTAATATTTTCGCTTTGCATATTTAATCTATCCATCATGTCTTTTGTGTTTAACAGTCCTAAGAGCTTCAACATTACTCTTTTGAACGCATATTGTTTTGAGAAACAAAACGCTTTATTTTTGTGGCCCCAGCCAACTAGCCGGACTACCTTCATCAACGCCAAAACGAGGCTGGAACTCGGCTCACAGGACGCAGCGGGGGGTGAGAAAATGTTCATAAATAATATTGCTAATATGGGATGTCATACAGCTTAATGTCAAAAGAGGCGAACTATCCCTTTAAGTCAACATTCAAGTGACTGCATGTTTTGGCCCCCAAACCCCTCCGTATTGTGTCCCCCTAAATGATAAACTTTATTCTGATAACCCAGATGCAAACAAGCAATCCATCCTCTGAGCTGCAGCTCATAATGCACGAGCTGCTGTACAATTCCTCCAACCAAATCACCCACTCCACTGTAGCGTCCTTAAAAGGGTGGATGTTTACTGTGACATGAGGATTCTTGATGGAAATCACGGATATAATTTGATTATCTGATCAGCCGGAGTTATTGAACACGTTTCGTGTGATGAGGGCGGACCGGACCGCTTCTTTGGAAGCATTAACCAGCATAACCGTGGCTGGAACTATACAAGCACGGCAAAATGCTGTTTTGCACTTTAACTCGGAAAAGTGCAAGGCCAGCTCTGACATGTGGATAACGCTGGATCAAAAGTTTTAGTCCCTTCAAACCTTGCATCAGATTCATCTCCAATCAATAAGGTTGGAGATGATCCAACGGTTGGTTTAAAAAAGACAAAGAAACACGTGAGATGAGTCACATTCAGGTGCTGCTCTAACAAGGACCCCAGAATGCTTCCCTTTGCTTTCCTCACTGAGAATGGATGCCGGATTCATCCAGTCCCCAACAAAGCAATTTGCATGTGTGCCCGAGAAAACAAATGGGGAACAAACTTTGCATTGTTGTTTTACTACTAAATTCAGACTTTTAGAGGACTGGTTCCAGTCAAGACTCGGTTGGATTCATTTTTGGGTCCGACAGGTGTTCAGGTAAAGTAATCTTTTTCAGATATTCAAAGAAAAAGCTTCAGCTCGATCCACTGCCAGAGATAGAAAAAAAGAAGCTGCTCAGCTGAGGCAAACCAGTGCTAGTTGAGTGACCCATGGAGGTCATCATTTTGTTAGAGGGCACTGGTGGGAATAGCAGTGATAGTTATGATGGATAAATCTAAAGAAAGTTTGGCAGCACAGTTTTTTTTTGTACTTTTCAGTGTCAACACGGTCGAGAAATACATAAACCACCAGTTCTGTAACAATGCACGTCAAAGTTCAGCGTTACAGAAAAAAAAAAAAAAAATAATAAAGAAAAAAAATCCTCAAAATAGCAACCTTTAGATTTGGTCACTGCTCCGCCATCTGTCCTTTCTCACGATCTCTTTCCATGCAGAGCAGCTGTTTATGACCGATGTCAAACTTACAGCCAAAGCGAAGACGGGCACATACCTTTGACATCACGGACATTTGACAAAGACCTGTAATCCAGCCCCGCAGCACCAGGTTGACTTATTCAAATGCGGCCGCATTAAACTTGAATTGAACCTGATAAAAGCACATTTGCTACAGAACAGATGTAAATGTTTACATTTAAATGAGACTGAACAAACAAATGCTTTTTTAAAATCACCTCAGTGTTTTGTTTTTTTTTATTTTTTTTATTTAGAAGTGACAAATGGAAACACTGCAAGTCATGTAACACCGTGCACGAGCACGACACGATTTCATCTGAAATCACCCAAAGTCCAGAATTATTCTAACATCTCAAACTATGAGATCTTTTAAGATATGATGTACTTTTGGTCATTAAGAGCTTTATGTGAACATGAAGAATAAAATTCGTCACCCTTTGCATCTTTGTCCAGGTATCAGCTGAAAGGTTTAAGGATTAAATCGGAGCTGGTGGTGGTCAGTGTTGTGAGGCTGCATTAGGACTGGGAACCCACGGATCTCGTAGGACCGGATGCAAATCTCACAGGAGTATGGAGACCAAAAGAAAGTTCATTGGTTCCACCAGGTGTTCCACACTAGAGGGCTGCGTTTGGTTTGCGATCCCAAATAAAATTAAAAAAAAATAAAGCAGACGCAATGCTCAGAAATCCAGAGTGAGGAGGATAAAGAACAGTCCCACGCAGGGCTGTAAGATGATGGCAATACTCAATCAATCAGAAGTACCCTGTTCTGCAAGAGCAACCTCTGAAAAACCGGCCAGTCTCAAAAGTACTACCTGCCATTAACCCCTCAGCGGGGTTAGTGTTTTCTTGTGACCGTCACGTTTATTCCTCCCTGAAAGAATGAAAGCAAGCTACAGTTCCTTTTAGTTTTATTACAAAAACAGGTCTTCAGAATTAACAGTACATCATATCTACTCAGGTAGAACAAAAGAGGAAACAGAGGACACGTGTGAGGGGAGATGGTGTGTGAGTGAGTGTGTGTATGCATAAGTTTTACAAACCCCGTTTAAAAAAAGAAAGAAAATTCATGAAATCAGCATCCCCCCCCAAAAAAAGGCAAAAGCTCCACCTTTTTAACACAATTTAACAAACACTGAGAATAACGTGATGGAAGTGAAAAGTAGACGAGCGGGTGAAGGAATCAGGTCTATCAGGTTTTTTTTGTTTTCTTTTTATATATAAAACACTTGGCAGAGGATATGTCAAGTCATCTTTTATTAACCATCAATTAAGAAACAAATCTTTTTTTTTCTCCTTTTTTTTTTCTAAACAGAAAATAAACAATGCTTGCAATAAAAACCCATTTAGACACACATGCACACGCACACACTCACACAGACAAAACAAGAAACCCTGATGGGCAGAAGGGTGGGAAAAGAAGAAAAGAAGAAAAAAAACATTACTAAGGAATGAAGTGAGACTGTCCTGCTGGTTCTTTCACCTTCACAACAAGACACTCCACTGGCCAACACAAAAAACGAGGGGACTTCTACGTCTATATACACGTCGTTTGTCTGAGCATGTGCGTCTGGGAAGTGTGAGCGTCAAAAGAGCCAGTTGGGGTAGAAGGAAGGGTCGAGGGGAAACTAGGTTTGGCAGTATGAGTGTGTGTGTGGATGCAGTTTAGGCCCGTCGCTTCTTCTTGCTCGGTGGGGGCGGTGGAGGGATCTTCCTCTTCCTGTTTGAGGTGTCCTCATCCTCGTAGTGGCTCTCTCTGTCAGCTGGGGGGGGGGACAAGCAAAGGAGAAAAAGGATAAGAGCGAGGATATCAAGCGCTCCCGCAGAGCAGCGTTAAAACGGGGGCCCCAGCACTTTCTCAAGGTTTAAACGCACAGATCAGCGCCCGGCTGCTAGGGCTGTAGCGATACACTAATCTCACGATACGATACACGATATTCAGCCAATGATACGATTCAATACACTTACATCATTTTCTGGGGGAAAAAAAAAAAAAAGTGTGATTTGACATGAATCATCGCTGATTGGACTGGTGGTCCAACCTTTGAACCAGAAGGACAACACAACCAGACAAACAGAAACAAACGTGAGAGCTGTGCACTTTATACAACATTTTTATTAACGAATTTATCACTGTTTTGTATAATGTGAACGCCTGACATTGTATTGTATTAACTTAAAGGGATAGTTCGCCTCTTGACATGAAGCTGTACGACATCCCATACTAGTAATATTATTTATCAACATTTTCCTACCCCCCCCCCCCCCCCCCCCTGCGTCCTGTGAGCTGAGTTACAGTCTTGTTTTGGGGGTGAAGTAAGTAGTCCGGCTAGTTGGCTGGGGCTTCACAAATAAAGCGTTTTGCTTCTGAAAAGAATATGCATTCAAAAGAGTAATACATTTGCATCACAAAATCGTATCTTCCGAAAAAGTTACACCTCACAATCGCTTGGCACTAGGTTGCAGTATCAATACGTGCTGCCGCCTGCCGGGCCTGTTTCTCGGTGTTTACTGCTCGGAAAGTTAACGTAATCATGTCTGACTACGACACCGATGATGAAGACATCCCTTTTACCACAGAGCTAAAGGGATATCTTTATGAACCAGAATATACAGATGCCTAACTTCACCAGATGGAGTTAGAACGGGCAGAGAGGGAGAGGAGGGCCAGAGAAGTGGTCCCAGCTGAAGTTGGAGCCACAGCTGCAGCTGTGAGAGACAGGGTGACCGACAAAATGTGGTGCACTTGTTCGAAGCGCCCAGTAATGCCAACGGAGGTGGAGAGCTGGCCTGGGTCGCTTCTTCCAGTTAATTTTGGGAACGTGCAAAAAGGTCCAGCATTCAGGATTGCGGGGAAGTCTTTATGATTTGTGATGCAGACAGAAGCTGGTACACTGGCCTCTTCATCAATTGAAAGGTCTTGCATCTGTGGCATGATGAGTTCCCATTCGTGGCAGCAGTAGCTCTCTACCTCCATATCTACACTTGAAAATCGAGTGCCCGTTTACATCGTGTCGTACGGTAAAGCGTGTGAGCGGATTTATGGTGCATTCAAGTGCACCCCGTAAACTCAGAAATCTATATCGAAGTTGATTTTTCATTTGTTGGAATACATACACCTGTCATTCCTTGTTTTTTATTTTTTTTACTACATTCTTTTTAAAGATTTAAAACAAAATGATAGAACAAAATTATTGAAGCATATTCAGAATCAAACTCATTTCTGCATAGTCAGATTTGAAAACTTCACTTAGAACCAAATCAAAATGTTCTCTGCCGACTCTGCAGATTCTTGTTCTACATGTCCCCAGCTACCTCTGGCGGTTTAATTTCTATAAATGGTGCACTCTCTGCTAGATGAAAGGCATGGAAATGTCCGATTCCTTCCGTGATCGGCAATCGGGCAGATCATGATTTTGGTGATCGGTCCAAAAAAATGCTGATCAGAGCATCACTAATCGCAGTATCGATAAAATTGCTCAGCCCTACCGGCTGCTGCTTTGTCGTTACCGCAGCAACCTATGCCGAGAAGCCGAATGGCCACAAATCCAAGCCGATCGCTTGCAAATAACAGTGCACACAGTGTGACTTCAATTTAATTTGAAAAACAAATCTGAATCTGCCTGCAGTGGGAACGCCTTAGAATGCAAACGCATTCACATCTGCGCCGACGTGAATGCGCAGGAAATTCAGTTGAAATGATACCGAAACATCACTTTCCACACGAGTCGGAGGAAAAAACAAACAAACAAAAAACAACAAGCAAATAGAAACATCTTGGATAGATTTATACGCGCATGTTACACTGCCGCAGATACTAACCTTTCCTGGCTTCCTCCTCCAGCTCGTCCCAGTCTTTACCGCTCTCCTCCTCACTGCCCAGTGACGCACTGTAATCTGCAGGCAGGGAGAAATCAGCTCATTACCTCAGGAAAAGGTTGCTATTCTAGCATTTAAAAACATTTCACCACATATCACATGCAAGTTTACTAAGAAGTCCTTAAAAAAAAAAAAAAAAAAAAAAAAAAAAAAAAATCATACTAGAGTCCTCCGTTTCAGAGCTGTAATCCTCGTCGCTGTCTTCCCCTTCCTCCTCTTCCTCATCTGCAGATGGGTTAAAGGTTTCATCCTCCATTTCGGACTCGGAGTCTTCGTCTGCGCCGCTTCCCTGCGACGCAAAATGAGTCCCGTCAAGAAAGATACAAAAGTCAGACCCGCTCAAAATAACAGACAAGCAAAACCACACACCTCACTGTCTGGGTCTAAGAAAGACCAGCCTCCCTGCTCGAAGAAGCCTTCCGGATCGTCCACGATGGTCTTCATGATCTTGGTCCAGTTCAGAGACTGGACTCCTTCTGTGTACTTGATGTCACACGAGCTGAGAGAGACAGAAAACAGAGAACTCTGCGTTCAGTTCCGCTTGGACCTCCTCCCGCGTGTCCAGCTTTCTGTGGCGTTCGCGCGGGACCTTACTTGAGCCACTCCTTGATGGGGTCGAGCGAGTTGACGGGCACGGCGTTGATCATGGTGACCTTTTTGTTGTAGTCCTTGTAGACGATGACCACGTCGAAGTTCTTCAGGTGGAACTGCACGCGCTCAAAGTGGACCAACTCCACCTCGTCCAGAGTCACCACAAACGGCGGCTGGAGACAGACAAGAACATAAAACCAAAAGTGTTTTGTTTTTTTTTCTTCTTTTTTTAACCCAAATAATGTGTGGACATTTCTGTAAGTATCGCAGATTGACACAACTTTCCTGGAACTTGCATCATCATTTTATCAATCATCTGTGTGCTTACTCACCCATTCGGTAACATTGACCAGAGAACTGGATGTGGGTTGTAGGAGGCATGTACTCCTGTAGGGGGCACCCTGGAACCTGGAATGAAGGCGCACAAGCCAAACAGTCAGGCACCATCTGCTTTCACAGCTGCTAACATCCCTTACTGCTCACCCTCAGCGAGGCTCAGAACGTTAACATCCCCGTCGACTCACCCCAGGTCTCTGAAGGGCACCTCAAACTCCAGCTCCTCTTTAGTCAGCGTCTCCACCTTCTCGATGAAGTTCTTGAACGCAGACTTGAGCTTGTGCCTCATCTCCCGCTCCATCTGCTCGGCGTACAGGTCGTCGCGGTCGTGCATGTGTTGGTGTTTGCCCAAGTCTGTGGTGATCTCGCCCACTTCCGTGTAGAACTGCACGTCCGTGTGGCGCCTCTTCCCAAACATGATGGCGTTCTGGAGGGAAAGGAGTCGTGTTATGTTTGTTTTTTTTTGTTGTTTTTTTTTAAAGACTGCCAGAGAAGGCCACTTTCAGACATGGGCTTCATGTAAAGGGATCGAGAAGATGATCTTTTCTGCACAGCGAACCAGAAGCTACAGTCGCCAGACTGCTGACACGTAGACCAGGAAAATAAATATATTTTGTCTTCAATGATTCATGTGTCAGTAAAAAGTAAGGGAACGAACAAGGTAGAAGGACTGAGCCAAAAACGAGTAAAAAAGCAGCCAAAAAAAAAAAAAAAAAAAAAAAAAAGTGAGTTACTGATCAAAACCACATTAAAAGATACAAGAAAGTCTGGATCTGTGGAAGCGAAAACATGAAGACGTGTCACAGAAACCAACAAACATACCTTCAGATGGAAGTGAAGTACAATGATCATCTCGCCGTCACACGGCTGGAAGATGGCGTGTTTGATATTGTTGTAAAGAATGTCCACTTTATCGCCGCGGACTGACGTGAAGCGGAAACCTGTGCAGGGACGAGAGAAGTCATTTATATTCTGGGCCGTCATTTACCTCGAGACGAGATCATTTCCCCTTTACCCACCGTTAGTGTGCGCCTCCAGTGAGCCCTGCATCCTCTTCTGCGCGATGTTCGGCCTGATGTAGAGGTCTTTGAGTTTGGGGTTGCTGCGGTTTAGGTTGATGACCAGCGAGTCTTGCTTGACGATGCCCTCCTTCTCCTTCTCCTCAGCCTCTCGCGTTTTGTAGCGCTTCTGGACCTCCTTGATGATGCGGAAGGCGTTCTGCAGGTTGGTGGAGGGCACAGACGTGTCGCCGGGGGCCTTCAGGTTTGACGCCCGGTACGTGCTGGGAGCGGATGGGAGAAGACGCCGCCGATGAAAAAGGGGTTTAAAAATGAAGTTTTAGGGCTTGTTTGTGAGAAGAGCAGGGGGAAAAAAAAAACAACTCACATTTCTTTGACAAAAGTAGCATCGGGGTTGGGGAAGATGTTTCCTTCCTGCCGTCCCAGAGAGCTTCCGGGGACGTAGAAGTTGATCCTCAGGTAGGTGTAGTCTCCTTCTACAGACATACTGATGTTCTAGAGTGCAAAGAAAAACATTGGTCAGTTAAAAAAAAAAAATCGATTTAGTGTGAATTAGATTTGCACAAGACCATTCTAATAACACCTTTACTGGATTTAAGTAACACTAGAGAATTTGGCCCATTTCTGCTCTTTGGCTCCCCCTACAGTCGTGAGATGTAACACTGCTGTCTTAAAGACTAATGTGTGAGCCCTGTACACGCACAGCCATACACGTGAATTTGTCGTCATGTGGTAGAGGCGAAAGAAAGATGCCATCAACAGACCACAAAAAAATAAAATAAATAAATAAAAATGTGACAGAAAGGCTAAACAGTGCAGTTCTGAAGTGCGGCGTCTCTGCAGGGAAGTTTCAGGACACATTCAACTAATGTCGGTGCACTTCAAAACGAGTCGTGTTACTTTTAAGAAAAGTCTGTGTGAGGATAAAGTTCATTACGCACACCGAGGTACGCTGGTCAGTTTGCTCTGCAGAAGTGCAGGACATTCATTTAAAGAGCACATGTCAACAACGCATCCCTCCCCTAATGAGCCCAACAAACAGATGCAGAGCACAATTAAAAAAAAAAAAAACATTTCAAGGAGAGCTCGTGCTCTCCTGAAACACAGTTTCAGATTATTCTCCACCTGTTGGAGTCAGCCATCTGCATCCTCCTTAAAGACAAAAACAAAGGCCGCAACTGGCCGTCAGAAGTCGCACTTAACGAGCTCAACGCGGTCGTTTTAAGAAAGTGCAGCTGACTGATCTGTAAAGGCGTAGCCAAGGACGAGACAACACAGGTTTCTTTTTTTTTTTTTTGTAAATCACTGGGATACAAGCTTCTAAGGGGAAAAAAATAAGAAAAGGCTCAGGAACCACTGATCTAGCTTCTACACATGAGGACTTTAATCGGGCTTAAATCGTTGGCGTCGGTGTACCTTGATGGTGGCAATGTGGAACGGCGTGGCGATGCCGAAAACAGGCATGACGACAGTTTCGTACTTCTTGTCGATGAAGATCTTCATGTCCCTGATGTCCTTTTCTCTGGGCATCTGAGACACGTTCTTATAGGACACGTTAGATTTTCTGGCCCTGAGAGGGAAAAAATAAATAAATAAAAATATGAGCAAATGTGAGTAAAGAGCAGGGACTTCATTACATGCTACGGCTCTCATAAGGCTTCGCTGATGAAAAAGGGTGAGCAATTAAGTCGTTCGACGACGGCAGAAATATCAATTACGCCAAACTAAAGGGGCAAATTATGATGAACGAAAACACAACGGCTTATAAACCTTCCACACTCACTTCTGGATCTGCTGCTCTCCTTTCTGCTCCGTCAGACGGCGCTTGGCTTCCTCGTTCAGACTATTGGCCAACTCCTTCTGGTGAGCCCGTCTCTTCTCCTCTGCCGTCATCTCGTTCTAAGATTGGATTAAAAAGATATGTGACCAAATGAAATAACAGAATGCCAACCCCCCCCACCCAAAAGAAACAAAACAAAAAAGAACATACATGCAGAAAGCGGACGTGTTACGGCTTTAGATGGAGAAAATAAACAAGAAACACAGAAGTAATTACAAAAATTAAAAATTAAAAAAAAAAAAAAAAAAAAATCACAAATTAAAATGAGAACTCTTCCCCGTCAGCAGTTTTGCAACTGAGTAAGTTCAGCCGATGAGAATTAAGGAAAAAAAAACAACAACAGCAAATACTTACCCTCCCGAGTAGCTAATAAGAGTACAAAGACATTCACACTCTTAGTCATCGACACTCCATCAAAAGCAGAGAAAACACTAATCACCGGTCGCAATGTGCAACAGCACAGACATCGACACGTACTCTGGTTCTGTCCGCCAGCAGAGCGGCGCTCCGGGCTCCCTTCCCCAGCAGCTCCTCGGCGTCGTCTCCGTCTTCCTCCTCGTCCTCTTCGTCGTCGTTCTGACAAAACGAAAAAAAAAAAACAACACAGAGACACGGCAACTGTTCAGCTTCAGCTCGTGGTTCCAGGACGGGTCGTGACTGACGTAAAGCGCCGGCGAGCACCGGACACCCACCTTCAAGAAGATCCCCACGTTTTTGATCTTTTTCTTAGCTGGCGTCAGTATCGTGGCGACCTCTTCCTGTCGCAGAAAACATTTCGGGTTGTTAAAAAACAAAAACAGAAGGGGGGGTAAAAAAAAAAAAAAAAGCCTCATCTATCAACTGACGACATCAGTTTGTATACGAATTTCTAATATTGAATTTTTACAGCATCAAAATCAGACTTTGAATTTGAAGAACCAACAGTGTAAAAGAAAATCAATTTCTAAAAACAAAAATAAGTGGAAAAGAATTCAACTTAAAAAAATTCAGTGGAATAAGAACCAGACTCAACATCCGGGTAAATAGGGAGAAGCAATCGATCCCTGTCTCAATTCATCCAACAGCAGCCAATCAAGTTACGCTCCATTGGACAGATCAGCCATGTCCACCAAACATGATGGTGATGGTGCTTCGGTGAGTGAGTTTACTTTATTTGCCATTTGTGTTAGTAAAATTGAGCAATAGATATTACTAATATCTATTGAGCTGATCTTTCCAATGGAGCGTAACTTGATTGGCTGCCATTGGATGAATTGAGACGGGGATCGATTGCTTCTCCCTGTTTACCCGGATGTTGAGTCTGGTTCTTTTTCCACTGAATTTAATTTTTTTTTTTTTTTAACACCGTTGGTTTTTCCAGATTCAAAGTCTGATTTTGATGCTGTAAAAATTAAATATTAGAAATTCGTATTCAAACTGCTGGCACAGAAAAACTTCCATACTCATCAGGAGGAAAACGCAGCTCACCTCATTGATCTGAATTGTGTCACCAATAAACAAGGCGTACTTCTGCTCCTCTTTCTTGCCATCTTTATTCAGCAGGTCAGAAAGACCCAAGCTGATACTTAACACCATACCTGGTGGAGACAAACCGAGGCCTTGTTATGAGGAACAAAACGGCAAAAGAAATAGTTTTCGAAGCACTGACTGTTCTTTTTTGTGCCCACCGTTTGATCCGTCGCCGCTTTAAAACAATCAATGTGAAGCAAAAAGGAAGACGACCTCACCCTTTTTCAGTTTGTACTGGTTTTTAGCGTTCACAACCAAGGAGCCTTCCCTGAACTCGATTCCCATGGCAAAGCTGTGAACAGAAACGGAGAGCGGGGCGTTGGAATGCGCCAGTACGCTGCTGAAAAGGTGCAACGCGTTTGTCTATTTACCCCAGGTTTTTCGTCAGCTTTGCAACGAGGTCCGATTTCTCCTTTTTCACGTACTCCAGAACTTTGTTGTAGGCGTCGCAGATTTTTACACCTGTGGAGAGAGAGAGAAAACGTTTGTAAGCCCAAGCTTCAGTTTTAAGTGGGGAAAAAAAAAAAAAACAATGCTATCCGCATCGTAGGCTAAGGCGAACCCCTGTGATGTTTTCTAAAAATGTGTGCCGTTTGCTTTCACTTGTTAACAGCAGAAAGTCACATCAGTTCCAACTGAAACATCTAGATTTTCTTCACAATGAGACGTCAGAACCATCGTTGGAAGGCCCCAAATTAAGAGATCGTGACTGTTTCTTGGGCATCTTACAGCTGGGAGAGTCAAACGTCACAGTGTCAACCTGGTTTCAGTCATTTAAGGGAGAAAAATAAATAAATAAATAAATTCCCAGTTTATTTATTTTTTAAGATTATCTGAGACTGAGTTTTGCTTAAAGAGAACAAGAAACATCTCCTCAAATCCACAATAGTCTCAGCTGCTCAAAACAACAAAACCAGAAAAGACACAATCAAAAATACAAAGCACGTCATTTCTTTGATGACCAACGTACTCCTCGGTGCGCTCAGAGCTCCGCACACTCCCAGCAGGCCCTTGAACTCACCGTGCTTGAGCTCCTTCAGCAGCTCCTCCTCCACCAGCAGCAGGAAGTTGTAGTTGTCCTGCATCTCCTGAGAGGGGTCCACCATGAGCGTGCGCACCAGGTTGGAGCAGTACGACTTGTAGCGGATCCCCATGGCGCACGTGATGGCACCGAAGTGCATGTGGTTCTTGTCGCTGGAACAACAGAATTGGTGATTGAAGCACACTTGGTCCTTTCTGATTGAGCCAGAACACAAACGCGACATGTCTAACTGGGGCTTCAGTTTGGAGCAAATTCAGTTGCAGTACTTTGACGTCGCTGTGCTAAATTTGATGCTACAACCAGCAGTTAATTAACTCCCAGTCCCTTGCATTCTTAGTGATGGGTATAATATCCTTGATCTCCCCTTCCACGACTGAACAAAATTAAGCAGAGTGGTCGCGGAAACATTCAACAGGCCTGCTCGAAAGCCAGCGTTTCACTTGTCCCTCGGGGGCTGCTGTAGTAACGTCGCAGCTCAACGCTGACGAGGATTTACAGCATATTTGACACCAACAGTTTGTTCCAAACAATGCATTATAAATTTTTAAAAAAAGAAAGTATTGAAACAAACTGACAAACACGGGGACCTTTGTGGGCATTGGCTTATTTTTAAAACTTGTAAGTGGCAGCCCAATACTCTTACTTTTTTCCTGTAATCAACACATGCCCCTGCGTTCCTGCGGAGAAGAGGCGAGCTACCTGACGACGCTGAACTTGAGGCTGTAGTTCCCGCCGCTCTGGATGATGGGAGGATAACACATCTCCACTGTGGACGGATCTGCGCCGCCCAGGTACTTCTTCTCCTCGATTGCCTTCTCCACCGATTCGGCCAGCTTGCTGTGCCGCACTTTCTGTTGGGGAGGGCGACGGCCGGCATGTTACGTTTTAAGAACATCGGCCTACGTTTGTTTGCGACGACAAAAAGGCGGGGCCTTCTCACCTCGTCTGCGTCGACGATCTCCATGACCCGCTCCTTGAAGAACTTGGAGTAAACCTCGCTGGTGATGGCTGCCGCCTTCTTCATCAGGTTGAGCTCGCCGTCCTCCTTCACTGCCATCGTGTAGGCCACCACAGCGCTGATGTCCACCTGCACGACACCATAGAAGTGCTCATCACAACTCAAAACACAAACAGAGGAGGTGTTATTCCAGCCGTCTGCTCACGAGTCTTAAATCCAGTTGGAGTTGTCTCACCTTCTCCAGTCCCTCTGCTGTGATTGTGTCGTTCCAGCTCTTCATGTACTCTCCGGGGAACTTATCCTTGCTGAACACTCCTACCGTCTTCCCCTCCTTGCTACCCCTGATCGCCTCGATCATCTTGTCAAAGTTGACCTTGTTGCTTTCATTCTAAAAAGAACAAACGACGCACAACAAACAAAACATTTACATTTTTCCAAGAATGGGATCAACTTTACACACACACACAGACACCAAGAGACGGATATAGATAAATGCTGCCACTGTGTTTTCAACTAACTGACATTTGTCCATTATGACGCACTAATCAGGGCTCAATGTTATCAGTGAGGTGACTAAACTCTGTATGGTGGCAAGTGGAAGGTCTCTAGCTCTGATTGAGCTAAATTCTTCCATGTGGAAATCTGTTGTCTTTGTTAGCCGTTCATGATGCTTTGTGCAGAGTCCATCTACCAATCACAGACTGCATTCATAACTTGACAGTGAATGAGGGTTTACAATGTTCTCACAGTTTGGTAGAGAAAAAAAACAAAAAACGGAAGAAAGAAAAGCTACCCGACGTCACAACGAAGAGAAACAACCAGCTGACGGGTGATTAAGTCAATGTTAAGTTTGGGTTGTGACGGCATTTTAGATCAACAAAGCTCACGTGACCAATCTTTAAAGTGTTTCAACAAACCTACTTTCCAACAAGCGGAGCAGCTTTAAACTGAAGTTTAAATCAGGTGGGAAAAGAAAAAAATCCTGTCCTAATGTAGCAGACATCTGCAACAACGCTGTTGTTCTTCAGATAGAACCAAACCACCAAGTCTTCTTCAAAGTAGACCACAGATAAAACAAGGAAAACAAATGCCTCAAAGAAGTTTCATTGAAACTTCTGACAAAAACGCCACATAAGAAGCATGCAATTTCAGTCAGTTATCAGACTGAAGAACTTCACGAGCTGATACTCGTTACATTTTAGTCATGAAGTACACCAAGCCTGCTTTCTCAAACTCCCCGATAACAAATCAAATCCCTGTTTTGGACAGACCCATTCGTAACCAACAAATCCCACCCTTATAACCTTCAGTCAACAGAGGATAACCGTGCGCATGTCTGGCCATAACTCAACTGCCTCGGGTACCTTTTCTCTGGTGAGCAGGGTGATGGGCGGCACACCGTTGGCATTCTCATTGCCTTTCGTCACAGCCACCTGTTTGAGGAAGTCCACCTTCTTCTTGCTGGCGAGGAAGATGATTTTGGTGTCGCAAAAGACCATGATGGTGTCCGTCAACTCATAGCCAAACAGCCAGGTCTGAGGGGACAGATATAAGGCATGCGTGCAATGGGTTAACCATCCACATAAAGCTGGACAGTATAACCAACAAACAGTGCAAACGAGTCCCACTACAGCTTGTGGAAAATGTTCATCCAACTACATCTTAGTGATAATGCTATTAAGAGTCAATTCCCCCCAAAAGACTGTGTGTAGAACATTTGCTAACAGCAGTAAATTGTTGTAAATCAGATCATACAATCCAGTTATGCAGAGGCCTGCACTTGGCATCAAGCACTTACCTGAATGGCTGTGGATTTGGCATACACAATTTCCTCATCCACTCCCACGGACACCACAATAGCGTCGACTTTCCCAAACTCATCTTCTGCTTTCTGGAAAATCACACAAAGACAAGCACTGTGATGCTATGTATGACACACCAAAGTACAACGTAGACTATAGACACCCGAGGCCACTCTCTGCGCAGGCACACATTTCATGTAACTCTTGTGAGTAGCCGCCGAGGAGCTCGTTGTGTTAGCAATGCTTACAATCCATGTGCAACACAGAGGAGCTTTATAAGCAGCATCTACACCTGATGCTACATCACCTGGCACGATATGCAGGCGTGCAGGTGCCATTAAAAGGTCCTTTAAACGCTCTTAGCTAAAATGCAATACGAGATACATGTATACCTAGCGTAAAGCTAAGTGAGACCAATTGCATGTTATTTACGGGGGTTGATACGAAGATGAATACTAAAGCAGGCAACATGTTACAACTTCAGTAAACAACCTCACCAACAAAAACAAAGTTGACAAACGATCACATAAAGCTCTATAACGTTTCAAACTACGCGAAAATGTATTCATAAGAGCTGTAGACATGCTGCACATGTTACATGGATGCTGGCGTTATTCTGATGCTAACTAACCAGCTAACATTGTCATGTAGCGAGCACTTGAGGTGCAAATTGCCAATGTGTGAACACCTTTGCAGTTAGCTAAATGTCACGCTAGCCCACGTGAATAATGGCATTCTGGAGACATTTTAAAAACGGTTTCTTCGTCAAATAACACACACATGATAAATACAGCTTTTGACGTTTGGCTAGTAAGTTAGCTCGGAGGTGAAGTTATCATGCTAGCATGCTAGCTAACGTGGTGAATGGAAGGACTGCAGGGCTAACATGAGGTAGCTAGCCTATTTGATGAAGATACTTAAAGGAGAATTTTTTTAAAAAAGTAAACAAACAAAAGAAAAAGGTTTTCTGTGCAAATTAAGTGTTTCAAATGTGCAGAGCGCTGTCTGTTCAGTCTGGTTGTCCACGCTAAATGAGCTCCGGGAGACATCACCGATCACAACGACAACACTCAACTCTCTCAGAGGAAAAACGCGGCTAACTTAGCGGTTCCAGCAGCACACTTTTTTTGCATCGAAATAACCTCAAACAAACTCAATGACTCCGACACACGCCTCGTATTGGGAAAATGTACCTTCCAGTTGCTGTACAATCTCTTGATGCGGCGGTAGTACGCTTCCTTGTCCAGGTTTACCGCCATGGTGAGACCTCTGTTGCAAACTCCAGCTCCCGGCTTCGCCTCTCAGCAGGCCGGATAATGATGGTGATGAGTGTCAACTAACAACAGCGCACTTTCCTTCCACGCCTGCTGGGATCCAAACACCACTACGAGATGCTGTTGCCGCCTGCCTTATTATTTCACTACCGAGGATTTTTCAATTGAGAAGTCATGTAAAACCCGACCATGCGCTAATGTGCACGAAATATGGACGTGATGAAAATGATTAAAACGTAAAATAGTGTCTCCCTGTGTCGTCGCCACACACAGCCACACATACACCAATCTGTTATAATTAAGCACCCCCTCCTCCTGTGCTCCTTTCTCCCCCTCCCTCCCCCGCCGAGTCTTTACATATCATATTTGATAATAAACATCACTTTAAAAAAAACTAATGCCCTCTAACCCCAGTTTCTTTTGTAATACTACCTTAATTGTTTCACAAGAGAATAAGTAAAACTGTTAAAAGCTGGGAGAAATGATTTCTCTTTTTGTCATTTTGTAATGCTGTTTTGTGGCGCATTTTGGAGGTAATTTGTAACGCTTGTGCAACAGCGCCCCCTATCTTGTGTTGACCACGCTGCATTTTCCCGCCACGGTGGGTTTTCCCGCCACCGTCATCAAACGTTTTTTCCCTGCGCCAGTCTCGCGATAGAAACTGCCCCGACAGTAACACGTCTGCAAAAATATTTGAAATTTGTTTTTCTTTATTTTCTTTTAATAAACAGAAATCATAGTGAAAATATTTCATATCCGTTAAAATTTTGGCATCCCTAACAAACAAATTCAATATGTAAATTTACAGAAAAATTGTGTGTGAAAACTGTGTTTTAGAGGTCTAATCACACTGTTTTTCTACCCGTCCTTTGTTAACCAACTCCCCCGTTATATATTTCTACTATACAGTATATGATGTGTACCCACTGAGATAATATTTGGAGGCATAGCAGATGCATCCCTAAAAATGAGGAAAATTAAAGCCTCTATCCAATTAACAGTTGAACAAATCAGCACATAAAAATCATCTGGTCCTTACTAGGTTTTAAATTGGGGTTAATACAACCTAAAATGAACAGCAACACGTGGCACGTCATTATTTACCAAAAACTAAGGAAAAATGCAGAAGTGTGAACCACCTTCGGCAGCAATGATTTGAATTAATCATTTTCTCTGTGACGTTATCAGTCTAACATTGCACTGACAGCGTTGCTTCAGACAATTGAGATTCGTGGGTATTTGTTTCTTCGCAGCTCTCTTAAGGTCCCACCACAGGCCTTAAAGGCAGGTTGGAATCTTGTGATTTGACCCGACCACTGCAACATTTTGATTATTTTCTTTTTCAACCACTCTGCTGGAGATTTGTTGCTGTGTTTTTAGTCATTGTCATGTCAGTCTATGATTGACTCAGTGACTAAAAGCTGTTGAGGTCCTGTGGCTGCAAAACAAGCCCAAATCATCAGCCCTCCACCATCGTGCTTGATAGTTGGTATGAGGCATGTGTGCGGATATGCTGCGTTTGGTTTTCTGTGTTTTGGCATTATGACCAAATCTCTCCACTTTGGCCTTGTCTGTCCAAAGGACAGTGTTCCTGTGGTCTTGATGTGTCGGCTTGCAAAATTACGAACGTTGTGCCGTTTTTTTTTGTCACGAGGCCTACTTGTTCGGTCTTTTTCTAAATCTTCTGCCATGAACTTGAACATTCAACATGCTAACTGAGATTTAGCTTCTTTTTTTTCCCCCTATTCCATTAGTCTGACCTTGGGGTGAACCTGCATCGACATCCATTCAACAAACAACATTTGTGAATAATCCTTCTGGCTGTAGAATGACAGACTCCAAATTGTTTGGACACGACTTTCTGACCTTTCCCAGGCCGATGAGCAGCAACGATTGCTTTTCAAAGATCACTCCCGACGTCTTTCCTCTTTGCACCGTGGCTCGGTTTTTGTTTAATAATTGCATCATGTAACACGTGAAGTGTTTGGCATTTGAAGTTGTATTCACGTGCTTTTCACGCGACTTCCTGAAAATCCTGCCCCGATATGCAACACCTTCAAACAGAAAAGGGTTTACCTCTCCATGATGCGTATCACTAAAATGTATATTACAAGATAAAATACTTTTATTCCAGAATTAAAAACATTTCCAGGATATCCACAATGACCCAAATCAAAAAAACTGTATCCTTCCATCTGACGGGGGAACAGCTTTTTTGGACACATCCCTTCCATGATAATCCGATATTCAACATTTGTTGGTAGGTTGACACAATGTCATGTTAAGGAAGACGATATTCCTCTCGCAGCCTACCCTATATCCCTTTGCAGTAAGTGGTGTCGTCAGAGCTGGTGAGGTTACTTCTTAATAACTTTTTTCTTTTTTTCTTCTTCCTCAAACAGAGTATTTGATCCCAAGTCTTCCTCGTGAAGCAAAATATGCACCACAGATTTAAAAAGCTTTAATGTCGCAGGAACAAATGAGGACAAAGAATATTAGCACCTGTTTTAAACTTTTGAAGGAACGACCTTTGAACTAAGGGTGCCTCCCCGTAGTGACCCCCCCCCCCCAATTTGTGGCTTTTTAGGTTGATACAACTGAATTTAGTTGGTGGTAGTCTTATTATTCAACCCTCTTACACGCCTTCAATGTAACTTTAAAGAGTGTTTGTGCTCTGCACAGCCGTTGGTCTGAACGTTATCCGAAGCTGCCGCTGACCAGTCGGCACAAACGCAGCAATGCAGTACTGACCCAGTACCCAAATAAACAAAAGTCATACTTCATCCACTGTGACCTCAGACCTCAATAAAGGGAAGAGCACACACATATGAAGTAGTCGTTCTGAAATCATTAGAGTAAAATGAATTAATCAAAAGGATTCTTCCCGCTTTTTCTACTCAAAAAAAAAAGTAAAAAAAAAAAAAAAAAAAAAAAATTAGTCCATAAAAAAAAAAATAAAATAAAATTATAATTTCTTTTCTTTTTTTATCAAGTCCCTAGTTTAAATTCACAACATGATCAACAGGAAACAATTGGAGCAGCAGCTTTCTCTCCGGATGTGAGCCATGTTTTTCTCGACAGCACCCTGCAGACAGGAGAGTGAGACCGCTGCAGGGAAGGACGCCGCGGCGGCTTTCAGATACCTTCCTGCGACTCTGCCGTCTTCGTTCTTGTCCCCGAGATGACGTGAGCATGATAAAAACTGAACCGTAATGTACCCAAACCTGAGTCTATTATTTAAGTTATTCGTGTTTGTTTGCATTTCGTGCTTTGTCTTTGTGTCTCTTTGTGTCCCCCCCTTCCCTCCCCCCTCCTCCCCCGGTCAGGTGTGTCTTTTCCCTATGTGACCGTGGTGGAGTTCTGCCCTCGGATGGCACACCAGGCCATGAAAACATCTCTGTGGAGGAGAAAGGGTAGAACGTTAGAAAAAAAGAAAAACCAACGACCCGGCAAAGTGAAAAGTCGTCTGTTGGAAACAGGCCAAGACAAAAAACCAACAACAAACGAACGAACGCACGCACCTGCAGTGTGTGGCGACACACTCGTTGCTACAGTACTCCTTGTCCCAGTCTTTGCTCTCCACGGCGGGGTTCGTGCAGCCCGCCCGCACGCAGATGTTTGGGCTGGCTGTGGGTGTCACACTCGGACCAGGGGCCACATTCAGCTCCACCTCCATCTGAGTGAGGAGGCAAAAAAGACAAACTCAGGCAATTGCGCGACATTTATTGTCAAATTATGTCGCGACCAATGTTCCCTCTAAGCTGCGCAATCGCGCACATTCTCAGCGCACAAGAAAATCTATGCAGCGCATAAAATAAAATTAACCATAAACGTCTTAATTAATATCTAATACTAGACCTAATCTAATCTAATCTAATTAATTAGACCAATAATGTTTTTTCTGTACCATTTTTCAATATAACGTAGTGAGTGACGGGTGGTCAGCCAATGACACGATACGGTTTACTTACGCTATGCAGCCAATCAGAGCATTGATAGTGCTTGCATATGTGCCCTGCCCATACGCGCCGTGCAGGTTAGCTAGCTAACAACAGTGCGGCGGAGTTAGGAGACGCCCCTTATCATGGCGAAACGAACGGGCAGCGCCAGCGACACATCCACTCACCAAGCCAAAGTAAAAAAGAAATGCGTTTTTTTTAGGATGGAATGGCTGTCTGAGTGCAAATAGAAGAACAAGCGGTGAAACTGGGTGAGATTTTTCCTTTTTCGAGTGAGAAAGGTCTACTCTGCAAAACATGCAGGCTGCATACATGACTCTCACATATAACAGATAACATACTACACATCTCATGAACGACAAGAGTTTTGTCTTTTTCATTTTAAATGGGCTAAATCACTTATATTAAAAGTAAACCAATGAAAATAGCTGCCGTGATTTGATTCTTCTAATAAGCCATGTAACTTGCTATGATCCAAGGTTTTGAACAGGTGTGATACTGGTGTGATACTGGTGTGATACTGGTGTGTGGCCACAGGGTGCACACCTGATGTTGCTCACAGTGGTCCTCAGTGTGCTCAGGGAGCTCGTGTGTATGCCCAGACACATGAAAAATTAGAGGGAACATTGGTAGCAACCAGGCAAGAAAACGTCCGACGTGCCCACCAACACACAAGCTCAACTTACCCCCTCCTCTGCTTCTGCCACTTCCTCTCCGGCCGACACCACGCCATCCGTATGCCCCACCTCCACCGTCAGACTTGTTGCGGTTGCCCCCGATGTGGGCGTTTCCCCTGATGACGTCACAACGACCGGCAACGTTGAGTCCGACTGCCGTGATGAGGGGACGATCTTTATCTGCAGTGGAGGAGGAGCAGTGGCAGCCCCCCGCGGTTTGGCCTGCAGAGGCGGAGGAGCCTGGGCGTGCACCATCTGCTGCAGCCGGGGCGGAGGCGGGGTGCTCTGCATCTGCTGCAGCGGGGGCGGCTGGCGTGGCGACGACGCGGTAGTGGCGGTGACAGATACCCCGCCAGAAGGCAGCGGCGTCTGCTTGATGATGATCTTGGTGACGGTCGGAAGGTTGGGGGCAGAGCTCGCCGGCGGAGGCTGGGGTTTGATGGCGCCGGTGCGAGAGCGCGTGGTGACCTGGGGCAGGTCCAGGATGATGTTGGAGGTACAGATGTTGGTGATGGTGTTCTCCTCGGGGTTGTAGTGCTGGGATCTGGTGGGGCGACTGGCCGCTGCGGTGGCAGGAGAGGTCGTCACCATAGGAACGGGGGCAGGAGCCGGAGGTGGGGGCGATGGTTCGGTGTCCATGACTTCAATGGCAGCCTGAGGAGGACGCAATGAAGAAGAACAGGTTTAAAAAGGTCCGAAGCACCAGTGTGCTGTGCACCTCTTGCCCAAATTTCTCATCCTTTTAGGATATTATTTCAGATTTGTTCCAGTGTTCAACACAGAAGAATGACAAGAGTTTTTGATTCTTTGGCTGAGTTCAAAGCAACATTTGTCAATTAAGTTAGATTAAAATGTTCACGTGGATTTTTGAAAGTCTACTTTTAGTGGGACTAAAACAGTCATTCAATATTTTTTTGTCATATCTACAATATTGTCCAGAAGTACTTTGCACAACCCTACTTACAGAAAAATACATCGATAAATAATGATGGAGACTTCTGTCGTTTCTTTTGCAGCCAGCCACAGAACATTTAAAGTTTCTTGGCAGTATGTGAGATGGTTTAGTGTTAAAGTAAAAAAAAAAATAGCTCCATCCTGCTTTGTTAGTTATCTTGGCGTTTCAGCCTGGAAGGAGTTTCCTGGACTCAGTTGCAAAGTAGAAAAATGGATAAAAGTCCTCCTGACCCACACTGGAAAGCGGTATATAGTACAAGGAGGGCTGGAGGAGGGGCCACAGGGTTTTTTCAGGATGGCATTCATTCGTTCACATGAAAAACACCAATCAGAACCGTGTGGAGTACAGACGAGGAGCTTAACATCTTTCAGCCTCACAGAGGAGAGGACGTGTTTTCATTGGCTGTCGGTTGTTTGTTTTACCTCCATCACTGCTGTCACACTTATCCATTTAGAACAATACCTACAACGATCCATCTGCATCTACCTTCAGAGATTCAGAATAATGAAATATTAAACTTCAAAAGAGCTAGTTTAAAGTTCAGTGCGAACAGATAAAAAAAATGAACAAGTTTTCATCCTAAAATGAACCGGTTCCCCTTAATTTCTCAGTTATGCCGTGCTGGGACACGGGGACCACAGCCATCAGAGCCGTACGCATGTATGTGTGTTTGTGACACTCAAATCCAGTGCAAAGAAAGCAGGGTTTACCTTGTGGTGTTACGGTGCGTTCCCACCAAACGCGGTGCGAGTGATCGCACTGCGTTACTCGCGCGAGTGTTGCCGCGGGTGTAAATTGAAATCCCTCGCCTCCTTCGCCTCTTTCGCGCGAGTAAAAAACGAGTGAATAGCTCAAGGGGCTATCCATGGCTGATATAAGTACCATCGCATCCTTGTACCTGCTGTGGCAGTCCGAGATTCGTCTGAAACGCACACGCCGTCGTGTCTGGATCAGTGACATCATCCGGTGGTGCAGCTCGGATAATTTCACCGCCTTCTCCAGGAGTTGCGTCTGGATGACGGCCGCCTCCAGCTGCACCCCAGGCCCACCAGGACCCAGCCCGACGACCCGCTTGGGAGGACCGGCGCCACGATCTCTCGGCAGGACACCAACCACAGGCGCCCCGCAGCTGAAACGGAGCCGCGGCCCAGCTGCGGAGCGCCTGCAGCCGGCGTCCCGCCGAGAGATCACGGCACCGATCTTCCCGAGCAGGCCACCAAACTGGGTCGTCGGGCTGGGTCCTGGTGGGCCTGGGGTGCCGCTGGAGGCGGCCGTCATCCAGACGCAACTCCTGGAGGCGGTGATTTAATTTTTTTATTTTATTTAGTCAGGGACCATGTGCAAAGTACATTAATTACAAAGTAAAGAGATGACCTGCACCAGATTGTAGCTTAGAAGCTAATTTCCATCTGCATGTCACAGACAGCGCCTGTCCATCTGTCTCCACGTCACTGTCGTCCAGAATCTCAACGCTGATAGGCTGTCTGACGCGAATATTTCGCCAAAGTTGGATGTTTTTTAAACTTTTTTAACCCCTAACACACACACACATCAAACTACGCCATAGAATCACGACGGAGAATTTCGTGCTATTGTCCCTTACCACCTGAAAGCAAATGCATCACTAGAAAAAAAACAAAAGAAACAGCCCCCCATCTTCGTGCTTCTACTGCGTCGCAGTTCCTGTCGAGCGTCACTCACCTGAGAAAAGCGGCTCGCCCTGTACTCTGCCAGCGCTTTCAAATATTCCTTTTTCGCTGCTTCATTTTTCCGTTTGTAAACCTGCGGAAAAAAAAAAGAACAAAGAAGAAGAAGGGGGGAAATCAATCGCCGACATGAAAAGTGTGTTCGAATCCCTTTTTCTCCCACTTTCATCATCCACACAGCACGCCATCTCAAAAAGTTTTTAGTCTTAGCGAGATGTGAAAATCTACAGCCCTCACTTTCCCAGGACTGCCGGAACCCCCTCTTACTTGTTTCTGTTCCTCCCCCAGACTGTCCCACATGGACGCCACTATCTTCGACACTTCTCCAAACGTAGCGTTGGGGTTTTGTCCCTTTATAGCTGCCTGTGTGTCCCTGAAGAACAAAGCGTAGGCCGACACGGGCTTCTGAGGCTCATTGGGGTCTTTCTTCTTCTTCCCCTTCTTCCCTCCCCCTGCCCCTCCTTTCCGCCCGGCGGCCGAGGAGACGCTGGAGGTCGGGGCAGAGAGCGGCGACTCGGACGGCGACGGATCGAGAGAGATGACTCCAGGGGAGACGGCCAAAGAGACGGGAGATTCGACTAGGACGCTCTGATTGGAAGGGAGAGACGATACTTCGTGTTAGAGGATGGAACGGTTAAACGGTTTATGAAAACACTTTGAAGGCTCACCCTTCTGAAGTCATCCATGTCATCGTCCTGGAGCGAGCTGGTGGGTGACGCTGTGGCCGACAAAGGGTTTTCGGGTGACTGGGGTCGCTGCAATATGTTTCCACCTCCCAGGCCAAGCCCCAGTTGAGCGTTGAGCTCTGACTGGTCGATAGTAGTCAGCTGGTTGGACCCCAGTAAACCTTGGCCCATGTCGCCCAGAGGGACGTCAATGGTAACCGGGGACGAGCTGCTGAACTGAGAGCCGATGGGATGACCGAGATCCTAGGGGACGGAAAGACGGCGTAAGCAGGAGAATAAAGCGGGGAGAATTGTCGAGATCAGTAAAACATCTTGGACTCCTCACCATTCCCAGAGAGGAGCCCAACAGAGCGCTTCCTCCCGACTGGGTCATGACTCCCAGACTCAGGTGCTCCAGCCCCTGCGAGGGGGCACTGACATAAGTGGAAGCAAAGGACGGGTCGTCCCCTTCGACCACGGCGTTCCCCGGAACCACCACGCTGTCCGAGGGACCGGCGTCCGACAGCTCCCCGAAGTGAGACACCACATCGGAGACGGTGAGCGCCGAGTCTGGGTCCAGAGAGATGGGAGGGATCTCAAACTCCTCATCGCCGAGGCTGGGAGTGTGGAAGGTCTGGCGGGCAGTGGAGCCGGGGGGAAGAGACGAAAAGTTAGGGAAAATCGGCACGGAAAGGAGTGAACAAACACCAAAAAAAGAACAATTATTAGCAGATCACAACTACAGCAGGGACATTTACAAAGGGTCTCCTCTGGATCAGACAGTTGTTTACACTTCCTCTATCACAGAGCGTCTGTGTGGCAACACTGGACCAAGTCAGGCGGGCCCACTCCGTGTCCCTGCAGACTTCATTTATTTATTTATTTTTACATTTAAGTCGTTTTTCAGATGAAGATCGTTTCATAGAGTGTAGGGGAGCGTTTGCTCGCTGTCGTGACGTGGTCAGAGATCAGTCCAGTCCGAGCGAAATGCTGTGACCGCCACAATAAAAGAACAGATTTGGATTCGTGTTTTCTTTTTTTTTTTTTTTTTTTTTAAATCACAGTGCTCCACCATCAAGGACTTTCTTCTGTTCTTCTAATGAATCTAAAAGTATCAAAGAACTAAAGTATCGTGCATTTAGTCGAAAGAGCCCTCGTCTCTCAACCGTGACATTGAGGATTCGATCCTCGATGACAACCTGGCAAGGATGTTAAAGGGACAGTTCGCCACCTGCCGACAGCTGCGTCTGTTACGGTGTTTACTGCTCGGAAGCAGAGGACTGCTCGGTCTGCACAGCATGCAGTGATGCGAAGGGAGAGAAAATAGTGCCAAGCGATTGTGAGGTCTGACTTTTCCTGGATGAACGATTTTGTGACGCAAATGTATTACTCTTTTGAACGCATATTGTTTTGAGAAGCAAAACGCTTTATTTTTTTTTAACCCCCAGCCCACTAGCTGGACTACTTTCGTCAACGCGAAAAACGAGGCCGGAACTCTGCTCACGGGACGCAGCGGGGGGTAAGAAAATATTCATAAACGAAATTGCTAGTATGGGATGTCATACAGCTTCATGTCAAAAGAGGCGAACTATCCCTTTAATGTCACGCCTGACGTATCTTATATTTTTTTGCCTCCCACACACTTCTGAAAAGGCTACTAATAAAAGCCCCCCCTGCCCTCGACCATCATTTTGCCTAATACTTCGGATGACTCAGAGTTGCAGCTTGTTCAACGCGTAGTCTGACACGGTGTCTGATGACTCACCCTATAACAGGTGTCTGAAGTGGAGGGGGAAGTGTGTGTGAAATGCCTTCATAAATAGTTCATACCTTGTCAGATCCAACGAGGGCAGAAAGGTCAATAGTTTGATTTGACATTGTTGTTTTTATATGCTCTCACGACACTGAAACGACTTCAGTCTTATAGTGGGAAGGAGTGTGGAGCGTCTGATATGCAGACAGCATAAGTAAGCATGGGCTTCTCAGAGGGAGAAACGGTAATCTTTGAATAACTGGTCGCTTGGCCACTCAATGTTGTGGCATTCAGGACAGCAGCAGATGCGGGCGCGGCTCACTTATTCCTCACAGAAGCAAAAGTTTTGCCAACCGTAACGTCTCACGTGGAGTCTCTGAAACGGACTTCAGGGGCTAGATCGGTACAAGCGATGGGATAGGTCTTAACTGGTGTACCTATGTTTAACCACGCTGCTATAGTCGGTGCAAAACTGCAGAAGGAAACGGTGAGACATCAAAAAGAGAACAGTCTAAAGAAAAAAAAAAAAAAAAAAAAACCTACAATAAGCATATTTGATCTGTAAGGACTGAACTCTGGGCTACTGCTACATGCCACACTTTCAGCGTGCTAACCTGTCACCAGTCCAGCGTGGTGTAATCTTTATATCATCCAGCAATAAGAGGCTAGCATTTGGTCAGACAGCTGTGCAAACCCTCCCAATCAACACCAAATAATGCAGCTAAGCCGACCCAGGTTTCTGGCTCTGAAGGGGGCGGTGCTGGCAGCAGCTCATCAATTACAAACAGGGACCTGGAGCTGCATATTTCTCACAAAAAAAAAAAAACAAAAAAAAAACAGACTGCCTAAACAAAAACAAGGAAAGTGAAAGTAGAACGCACACTGAAAGCGACGCGAAGCTGTCCAAAGCGGGTTAGGTCTCCAGCCTAAGTCACCATGGCGATGTATACCCTGGTAGCAGGCCAAAGACTCCTTTAACCCACAAAACCTCGAAAAGAACCCAAAGTTTCCCCTACTAAGACATCACTCCACGCCTCTGGTGTGGCTACATAATCCTTTGGAGGATTTATCCTATCCTCATTATAACTTCATGGCTTTATGAGGACTTAAGTTGGCCGGGCAACGCAGCACCAAGGCGCAGCTGTCCGCTGAATGCGCCGTTGGTCACATTTAAACGATAGGCAGGGACCTGCATTTGTTTGGTTTTTGAGGCTCATCAACATAACATCAAGCAGCAAAAAGGGGGGGGCTCTGTCGTGACAAACAAAACCTAGTGCCATCACACAAGGTGGGCCCTACCTCGGAAGAAGAGAGGAAGGGATGGCCGGACCCAGAAATTGTCAGGTAGTTGTCACTGCCTCCGGGGAACTGAAACACACAGGTGTACAAGTTAAGAGGGTAGCAGCGGGGTTCCCCGGCAATTTTTGCGTCTTGTACTCAGGCTCTCTTGAACCCGAACTCATCTCAATTCTCTCTCACTCAGGCGACACTTGCAAAGGGAAGCGGAGGACCCACAATTCAGTCGGGCAGTGCACGTCGACCCATGCAAAGTGAATGAGAGGCGAAAGAGCAAAAGAGCCACAACACACTGCCCGTTTTCGTTGAATTCAAAATGCTCCTCCTGCAGTGTGCAGGATGTGCCCACTGAAGCAAGCAGACTGTGCAAGACATTGTGTTAAATCAACGTTCATTTCATTTTGAGCAACGGGAGTAGGATGTTAGATTATATTAGAGAGAGAGAGAGGGTGGGTGGCTTAAGTGATGATTAATGAGACACAGATGTTCATGGATTTCTTGGACGTTCGGCGGTAAAGGTGCTTTGTTAAGAAAAATATGGATTTCACAGGTAGCATAAAATACAAACACAAGAGCAAAGTGCACTGACATTCAACTCAAAGCACTTATGAGAACGTCCACCGCGCCTCGTCGCCACCTGATAGTCACCTTGTTGTCAGAGTCAAATCCATTGAAGGTCTGCGGATCCAGAAACTCTGGATCCCCGTCGTGCTGTCCGGTACCGTCCGTCAAATCCGAATAAAAATTCAGGTCCATCTTTTCAACCGGGCCTCATGTGTGTGTGTGTGTGTGTGTGTGTGTGTGCTGTCAAAAGCTCTGTGTTTAAGTCATGCAATTTGCCGAAATTCCCTCCCTTTGGTGTTGCCTGAAAATTCTTAAGGTGACGTTGAAGCCGTTTCACATTGCTCTCAGAACCAGCCCTTAAACACCGTGACAAGGTTAGCGTTATTTCTTATTCAAAAGCTGTCAACGACAGCAGTCTCGGCACAGATAAATGGGAGAAGTGGACATGTGTTGACCAGCTCCCGTGCCAAAAATATCCTGTCCGCCGTCTGGCGAGCTCGCGGGGCAACGTGGCTATTAACTGTCTTTCTTGCTGACTTGTCCTACAACGGTTTAGCTTTAGCTGGCTTTGACGCAAAGCTGCGGTGCTCACTACAACACCAGCCTGGCGCCCGTTTGTCTGCCGGTCCGCGAGCGTAGCATTGAGTCAGCGGCCGCGTGGAGCTAACTCATCCGTGGACATGTAACGGGCGGGCTGCTTATGGCCGCCGGAACGTGGAAAACGACCGTAATCGGTTCAAGGTGTCCGACGGTGGAGGAAAACAGAGCGAATCCCCGTTTTCTGCTCGGTCTTGGCCCGGATCAGGACGCTCAATGGATCCCGATACACGGATCATGGATGGGCTACACGAGAGCTGTCATGTTCGACGGAGAAAAGGCCGGATGTGGAGCGATTGGGGTTTCAAAATAAAACAACAGCGCCAGATTAGATTGGTCAAAAAAAAAACGAAAAATGAATTGTAATAATTGCTAAAGATAAAACGAAGTGTATCATCATGAGCAGGAAAACCTAATTGGGGTTCTCTCTTTAAAAGCCTTCAGCCCTGACACACATGAGAGACCAAAAACCACCTGCTCAAATAGCACATTCGCATCCAAGACCAATGCTACATTTTCAATCTAAACAAAAGTGATCCCCATCCGCAACAACCGTACTGGTTTTCTCCTCTTCCAAAGAATGAAGGATCGTCGTCAAAAGCCAACATTCCGCCATCGATTGTGTGTGGAGCGTCAGTGAACGACTGTCTCCCTCGTATTTTTGGTGTGTGCACCCTGTCGCCTTGGTGGGACTTCGCTCACATCTTCTTTTCAGCTCAATTCAACTTTTAGAATCGCCCTCGCAGCTGTCACTAGAGCTCACTCAGATTGGCTGTTCGTGACCACCTTCAACATATCACACACAATCTCATCTCATTTGCCGTCTTCATTTCTGAAAAACAAGCAACGCTTGCATCACGACTATACTACTGCCCCTATCAGCATTGGCGAGCTGTATCCCCTTGCGCAGGTGCAGATTGTACATCCTGGCAAGCAGTTTGGAGTCCTTTTTTCAGTGTGTTCAAGCGCTTTTTTTTTTGTTGGTTTAAATGATAGCGACGTAAAAAGACCCAGCCTCTTGTCACTTCTGGTGTTTCGCATTGGATGGGTGTATAAGAGCCTCAGACTACAGACTGAAGGGTCAGAGTTGACTCTATCACAAGCAACTTTGAACCAATCAGCCTTTTGTTTACTCGTGTGAGACTACCATTAGATGGATGACTGTGAAAGCACACAGACACTGGTGATTAGTACGCTTAAAACACAGATTGGTTCAGATGTGTGTGCTCAGACGGGTTCTTTTGTGATCGTGAGTTTGCAAAAATTTTGCAAGAATCTAGAAGCCTCACAACAGAGCTCAAAGAGTGGCTAAAGCTGCAGAGCTGTCTGGGTACTGTAGAACAATTTGCAATTAGATTTTTTCAGTTTAATTCACCTCCATTCATACTTCACCAAACTGCATTAAAAATCATCATAACTTAGGGTCATATTACAGGCTCTTTACAGCAATATGATGCGAGAAAGCCAACAAATACCTAGGAGCAACCACTTGATGACAAAAGGAAGAAGAAAGAAAGACGCCGAACAAACAGGAAAAACAGCTTTAGACTCGAAGTGTTCAGCTATCTGCTTCTACCAGTTGGGATGAGGGGATGGCAAGAGAAGGAGGCAGACAGCTACAGTTTGTATATTGTCTGACATTTCAGGGGCTTTAGAAAGTCTCGAGCTCAATGTATAAAGCCAACACTATTAGTTTGCCCAAGTTATACAAAACATATGGTATTAGTCTAAAGTTTGAACTCATCTACTCATTCAAAACAGATGGTTAGTTGTGTCTAAATTTGTGTACACTGTGTTGACCAGTTAATGGGTAACTAGATTTTTACTGTATTTTGAGGTCATAAACTACATGTCATGAGGAGCAATTAAACTGCAAATGACTCATCCGGGCTTGCTCATGTCATTTGTGTTTTTAATTTGAATGGCTCGGTACGAAAGGCGTATCCTTTTATGTGAATATTTTCAGTTTGAAGTACTGTATTTGACTTTGCTTATGACAATTCAAATAAAACTATAAGTTGGAATTTACCTGCGTTACAATTCCTAAATACAATTAAACTGAATAAAAGCTTTCAATCATTCAGGCTCAAACATATATACCTCTTACAACAACCCAACGCTCCAAAGTACGAGTTTTAGGAAAATTTGATGGGCTTTTGTTGACAAAGTTTGACGAGCGCTTACTTTTATTTTGAAAGCCACGACAGGAAGCTGCCCGTCGCTATGCTTAAGCCATCCACTCGAAGCCAGAATTAATTTAGCTACATTCTTACCGTTTGCAATAACAATTTCCGGGTACGACATTCAACAAGAAACACTTTCATAAAGTCAAAAAGGCTCGTTAATGTTTCAAGAACAAACAGAGTTTAGGAGCTCGACTGATTTCAGCTTTTGACGCAGAAAATCTTACCCCAAGTTCTGCCTCTTTCAGTCCAACGCAATCCTTAGAGCTGAGGTGTAAATTGGATTCCCCCCCCACCCCCAACAATTCACTACCGGTATAACGGTTTTACTCTTAACTTGTGAGCAGACATTTAACATCAGCTGGTTCGGTGACTGATGGTGAAGGCAAACCCTTGAAATCATGGTGTAACACCGTCTCACACTAAGAACAACTTGTTTATACTTGGGCCTTTACTGCGCAGGATTTACAGTCACTAAATGGTTGATTGGATAAAGTCAAGTTAAATAGATCAATTAAATAAAGGGATAATTAATCAGGTCAGACCGGGTCATCCGCTCCCAACAAGGCCATCATTGTTGTGTTTGTGACAACCAAAGATCGTGTGTTGTAGTTGACAATAATGATTATTTTTATTGTGTCAAAAGTTTCTAATACCAACTACTCTTACCTCCATGCTCACCCCCGAAATCTGATTCACGTTTTGTTTTTAAATCCCACTTTTG
Organism: Odontesthes bonariensis; assembly: GCF_027942865.1. Lineage (NCBI taxonomy): Eukaryota > Metazoa > Chordata > Actinopteri > Atheriniformes > Atherinopsidae > Odontesthes > Odontesthes bonariensis. The sequence goes on from NC_134524.1 coordinate 21,004,231, forward strand.
CTAGTGTGAACTTCTGATCTGCTCACATCTGATTTCCTCAAATTTCACAACATGGCACCGGCTTCCGGATTGCTCGCGCGTCTGGAAGTAACGTCACGCATGAAAAAGCTAGCGTTCCAGAATAAAAGTCAGATAACGTGGCAGTTGTGTTCATCATTACTGAATGACTTTAGTCCCGAAATCCCGACTTGTCAATACTTCTTATACGCAGAAATAAAAAATAAAAATCAACAGGAACATTTTACAATCTTCAAAGAACCAAAAGATTTTTTTTTTTTTTTTTTTTTTTTTTTTTAAATGGTACTTTAAATAAATCAGAAATTGTTTGTCAGCTGAATTGTTTCTGTAGGTCTGTTGCATTGTATACTTGTCATAAATGGGTCATTTTAAAATGTGTTTCCTTATTTGTCTTGCATGAGTACCAAATGCCTTAATCCGCAGCAACGAAAAAAAAACATGGGTGGAAACAGATTAAAGTGTATTTGTGTATCCCCACAACCTCGTTTTTATTGTTTTATCTTTGTGTTAACATATTCTATCTCTTAGAAACTGTTCTGCCCTGTCTATAAATAAAAAATTGGGTCCAGTGATGGTGGAGTGAAGCAGTTCTTGGCTGCCGATGCAAAATGCAATAACCCCAGAATGTGTTCTTAATCAAAAATGGCATAAATTATAAAGATTTATATAAAAATTATTACCTTGATTTAAAAAAAAAGAAAACTCCTCGTTAGAAGAAAACAAGGAACTTAAAAAAAGAAACTTAGTTAAACCGTTACTGCTTCTAACAGGCAGACATATTCTTATCAAAGCAACACAATCTTGAAACGTTTAATCAAAATTGCCTTTTTATTCTAATTTTTTTTTCCAAGCAAAAAACTTTTTGATTCACTTTTATATTAATGTAACAAAAAAAAAAAACAAGATAAAACTCAACGATCCTTTTTGTTCTTCTGTACAAGGAAGAAAACAATGTGTAGAAAGTAAAAACATAACAGAATCCTCGAACAATACCGTAAAAAACAACGAGAACAAAGCATAAGAGTGGAATCAAACTCATCTAGTTTGGACATGCTCATTTACTGCAGCGATAAGCTCAACAGTCACACACACTCACACACACACACACACATACAGCGCACAGGATGTCAGCACATTTATTTCAGGTGTGCAGTGAAGCTGATTTTAAGGGGAAAAGCTCACACCACACAAAACTGCCAATGCCCTCTTGAGAAGGAATGCAAAATGCATAAGTAACATTCACACATCCACATACAAACATCGACACACATGCAGTGCAGTTATCCACTCCACAAGGTTCCAGTCTGTCAACAACTTCCAGGCTCTTCCCTTTCCGAGATTTTCACAACGACAGCCAAAAAAGTAGAAACCTCAGGTTTACAAACGTACTTTACGTTGAAAGAACCCCGTCGCTAAATAACAAAAACTATTCACACGTAGTCCGACATAGGCCAGCTGACAGCACGGCACAGGGACAACCTCTGATGCGCTCCTTTGCATTGATATAATTTTGGTTTTTCAGGAACTGAACGTCAACAATAAAAACAATTAAAAAAAAAAAAACACGTAGTGAAAGATGCCCCTTCCTCCTCGTTTCACCCATTTCCTTTCGCACAGCTGACAACACACACTATCGGAGCAGGCCACTGCCGCGCAACGGTTTAACAGTTAAAGATATGTGCCTCTCGGTAAGTCGTTTTTCACGGTTATGGAGTAATGGGTAGTACAGAAGCCCATTTTCTCCAGGGAGTAAAAAAAAAAAAAAGTTAAATAAAATCCTAAAAGAAAAAGAATAATTCTGAATTTTTTTTTTAATCATTCTGACAAATTTAAGTCTTTCATTGAATGTTTTTACTTACAAAAAAAGAAAAAAAAAATGTATAGGGTGTGGGTTGGAGTGGGCTCCCAACTTGGAGTTTTCATGCAAAAACTCTTCTTCCTCCAAAAATAATTTTTTTATTTACTGCGTAAATTTTTTGATTTACTGCGTCCAATTTTGTTCTCGTCATTTTGACAATTTTTACTGACCGTATCGAACATAATAATAATAATAATAATAATAAAAATAAAAAAAAATATTCCCGCTTAAATTTCTGCAGCAACACCGTCTGTTAGTAACCATTTAGTTATTTATTGTTTTTCCAGGTTCAGTTCTGTTCACAATGAAAACAACTGACCCCAGAAATGAAGTTGGAAAATAAAAGAAAATTTGAGGAAAAAGGTTTTGGTTTTTTTGTTTCTCATTATAAAATTGGGCTTCCACGGGAGACATCCGATTCTAGGAAATAGCAGCGAATGCAGGCAAATGCGAGGAAATAATTAAAAAGTTGCTGCTCCTTCAACTATAATGTGGATAAAACATTTTCTGAGAATGCAGCAAACTGATGTGCAACGAACGTCTTATCAATTAGAGTTCCCCTAAAATTGTTAAAATCTTCAGTCAGGACACTGATATCCATTTTCATCTAAGTGGGTTTTAAATTAGACCTTCCTTTTCCAGTCTTTACATGTTGTGCTGGGAAGAAGAAAAAAAAAAAGCCCCTCTTTGCCTTTGAGGACAAATTCAGACATTCAGGCCTCACATCAAAAGCTCACACCTACTTCCAAAATACATTCTGTACAAAAAAGCAACCCTGAGTCTTGTCAGTGGAGCTGAATTGCTCCGTTCTGGGACCCTTCTCATACCCCCCGCCCCCCACCATTAACTAGTCCACCACCCAAACGCGCCTGCTCCCAACCAAATGCTGGTCTCTTCGACGGATTAAAGATCCTTCAGGAGGTTGACACTCACAGAAAGACAAACACACACACACGCACACACACACACACACAGAGAACTGATCACTTTGTGGTTTTTTTTGTTGCACAATCGTGGATTTGTGTTGGCATTATTCCAACTTGGCATTTGTGGAATGGAAATCATTGTCATGGCAGAAAAGGTGTGAAGATGACAAGAGAAGGGCTGTGTGGGCTGTTGGGCGTGACGACTGATGCTGCAGTCAGTGACAGTCTTTCTGAGTGGGCCAACGCCCCTCCCCCAGATCCAATCATCTCCCTGCTCCCAGCTTTGGATGATTGGCTGCTTGTTTAACGCTGGCTTCCTGCGATTGTCCAATCAGGAGTAGATGGTGATGACTTCACTTCCTCCACCTCGGACTAACAGGACACGCTCCAAACCTTCAGTTAGAACTTCCAAGAACTCCATGTCTGGTGAGCGGGTTAACGAACATTTCCATCACGCTGCAGGTTGATTTAAAACATCACTGAAGCATTTCATTCTTAGTGCTAGAAGAGTGATACATGCTTTTCTCTACCTTTTCCTAAATCTAGAGCTCAGTGCTTCAAAATGAAAGAATTTGAAATGGCTGCATTATCGCTGAACGGCTGCCCTTGTGCAGTTGAAGATTTTAGAAGTTGGGTTGGTCTTGCCGATGTGTTACTAAATTCTGGTGAGTTTCCGGAGCAAAGCGCAGTTTCTTCACCAAGCTCTTTGAATATCCAACTTTTTCAATGCAGCAAATCATACAATGGGAGAACGACATCTCCGCGAGCCTAGCAAGTTATGTCTGAAGGATTCAAACCTGCCTGACTTCCAACATTCATCTAGCCTGGCTGACGTGTCCACAATCTCGATGAGATGGTGGTCTGGGAACTAGGTGTGCATTTTCTCGTATTTGAGGCGTGGTTTACAAATGCCTAGAGCCGTTTATTGGGCGCTACGAATGTCTATCAAATGGCGTCTGGTTCTTCCCATGCTGCTTTGCGCACGATTCATAGCCAATTGTATCACTTATACCAGATGACGACAGAAATTCGACGAGGAAGAAGAAGAAAAAAAAGTTCAATAAAAGTAAACTTGCGTTCTAAGCTACTTAAAACACTTTCTAAGGCTGCATCGAACGGTAACGTTGTGTCCGCTGCCATGTTGGAGCTTCGTCACCGTCTTGCCCCCCCCCCCCTCAAAAAAAAAGAAAAAAGCAAAATTTTGACCAAATTGCGTGCTGCTTCAACTGGGCAGTGCATACACTAAATACTAGATTTCTTCCAACCCGTCTCAGGATCCAAACGGTGCGTTTGCATTCTTCGTATCATGAGACATATGCGCTACGTAAGCAGAATGTTAAAAGTTAAAAGTTGGCTTTAACAGGTAGGGGACCTTTGACAACAACGTCTCATCACAGGTAGAGCTGCCCACACCTCAAACTATTCCACCTACTTCTGATACTGCCCCCAAGTGGTAGAAACATGCTACAACAGGTCCAATGCTTTGAATGTGGAACAACACCCGTTCCTTTTCTACTTAAACTAGTTAAAACCGTAAGAAAATGCGTGTTTGACGATGTGTACCAGTTAGGAGCATTACTTTTTAGAACAAACAAGCTACAACAGCTTCAGTGATTAGGATACAGTTCTCATCTCCCTCAGTGTTCCTGGGAGGTCCTGGCATGTTGAGCAAAACAAGCCGGGCATCGTGGGATTTGTTGACGATGACCTCATTCAGTTTGACAGCAGTGTGCATCCGCCTGACGTTGGAGTGGTCCCTGAAAGAACACAAGACACATTTAACCCCCCCAACTAAGAGACAACAATGCCGTGGCCTTACCAGAGATGTTTGTATTATTCCCAACTCACGGCCTGATGCTCAGCATGTCTCTGAAGCCTTCCGGTGTGGAGCAGCCAGAGTGTGTTGCTCTGTACTGTGAGGTCTTCTCTTTGGTCCAAGTCATCTGAACGCGCCGGTGGTGCTCGGTGCTGCCGCCGCTGCTCACAGCTCTGTCTCGCTCTCCGCCATCCGTGTCGTCGTCGTCATCCGACCCGATGCTCGTCAAACGCAGCATAGAGTTCCGGTCCTTCACCAGCTGAGCCTGGTTTGCACACAGACACACAGAAGTGCGCTCTTTCATCTCATCTCCGCTTCAGTCCCATCCTGTTCTCTCTTTTTTTTTTTTTCTACCTCATGCGCCCTCCCCCCTCCTCCTAACAACGACCTGCTGACTCTTACACTTGTTTGTCTATCTCTTTGTACCTGTCTGCCTCTGTCTCCTTTGACGGTGTTTGATGGGTGGACTCCGCTACTCCCGAACCTGGGGGAGAGATACACCTACAGACAGCACAAGGTCACCTAACTTGCTGAAGAAAAAAAAAAAAAAAAGATCACATCTACTCTGCTTCTACTCTAGCAAAAACGCTGGAAGAACTAAAGGGGTGCAGGAGTGTCGGAGCTAAATTTCCTATCAAATTAATAAATAAAAAAAAGAAAAAAAAGAAACAAGACCCGAGTCAAAAGGCGTCCGAGAGTCCGGGGGTTGGAGAAGGAAAAGAAAGATTGCCTAAAATGTATTTGGAGTGAAGGATAACTGCTCTTTCAGGTCAGCCAATTTAATGAAAGGCAAATGTGGGATAAACAAGCATATTTGACCCAGGTCAGTATATATATATATATATATATATATAAAAAAAATAAAATAAAATAAAAATACTGAATGAGACTCTTTAGCTTTTCATCAAATCCTTCAGATAAAGAACTAGGGATGTCCCGATCCGATCACGTGGTTTCAGACTCGATCGGAATCAGACGTTTCATCCCGATCAGGGATCGGATATATAGCCTATATATACACATGTACATTTATTCACAATATTTTATTTATTTTTTAAAAATCAGAACTATAATATTTCAAAACAAATAGGAAAAAATAACAGCTTAGTATCTACTGTAATGTGGCGGTACAGAGTCAGACCGTCTCAACTCCACACAGAATCAACGCACGGCAACGCAAGGCAACGCAAGGCAACGCAAGGCAACGCAAGGCAACGCAAGGCAAAGCACGGCAACGCACGGCAACGCACGGCAACGCACGGCAACGCACGGCAACGCACGGCAACGCAAGGCAACGCAAGGAAAGCACGGCAACGCAAGGCAACGCACAGCAACGCACGGCAACGCACGGCAACGCACGGCAACGCACGGCAACGCACGGCAACGCACGGCAACAGCTTGAGGCTGGGGGGCGCGAATTTCTGCGGTGTGGAGGTATTTTAAAGTGGATGACAAAAATGTTGCCATTCCAAACTGTGAGATATGCAAACTTGGGATTTTAAAGAGGTGGCGAGGACATGGCTAACATCCTTGATGAGAACAGGAACAGGCTCAAACCTGACAAGGTAGAGATGTTGGTGATGTTGGAAGCCAGAGCAGGAGAGTAGGAATTAGGAGTGCAGTTAAAGCACATTACTGGCCTTACTTTACAACACTTTGCCACTTTAATTTGCTTATTTGTTTACATGCCTGCCAGGTATTTCAAGTAGAGCTGCTGCTCGTTTTTATTTATAAACATTGTTGCACTAAACTCCAATGTGAAGAATTTGTATATTACTTGATTACTTTTTTTGTTCAAGCTACCTCACAGAAGTGCTCTGTTTATAAGTGTTAAATGATAAAATAAGGTGAATAAAATAATAATCAGGGACATCCTGGATCTGTTTCTTTGCCGTTATTCATTTTTTTTATGTACTGTAGAAGTATCGGATCAGGACTCGGTTATTGGCAGATACTCAAAATCAAATGACTCGGAGGCAAAAAAACCTGATCGTGACATCCCTATAAAGAAATGAAATCTTCCAATGAATGGCAATTTCAATTCTCTCAGACAGATCTGCCGCTCACTTGTAATGAATGTACAGCTTTGTGAGGGAAGAGACAGAAAAAAAAAAAAAGGAAAAAAAAAAAGGTTGACCGTCAAACTGCAAAACTCCATCCATCATATCTATAATATGCAATCAGAGAATAGATTCCAAATGAGGTCCACTCTTTTTCTGAAGGGTTCCCACTACTCCCGCAGAAGGTCAGAGGTGTGCATTGGGGCTAAAAACTGCTTCTACTTCGCACTCTACTACCGACTACTTACGTCATCAAAACTCCAGCGTACCCTCTGAGGGGACCAGCGGCAAAAGGAGATGACATGAATTTTGATTAAAGAAAAAAAAAAAAAAAAAAAAAAGCTGAATAGGACTTGCTGTCCTTGTGTTCAACTTTTTTTGGGGGGAAGGGGGGGTTGGATTCTTCAAGGAGATTGTCCCAAGTGGGTTTGAAGTCCTTGAATTTGATTGTTAGTTACACAAGAACACCTTGCAATGTCAGCCGCGTCCTTTCATGCGTCTCTGACTGATGACCGAACACAAACTGATGTTATGTGGAAACCATGGGGGGGAACAAGGACTTAGGAGCCGATTTAAAGAAAATTAACCCCTTATCTTGTCAATTTAGACAATTTTTACCTTAAATCAAGACTTGGATAGATTTTTTTTCCCTTTTAAATTTTCAATCAAATTAAAACTTCCCCCCCTTTTTTTTTTTTTTTATAAATGAAACCATTTGGATAGAAAAACATATATCCAAAACATTATCTATGACTTACAAATATCAAAGTGTGATATCATGACCTCCCATCTCACTGTATCCACAAACCTCACCTGAGTTCTTGCAGCTCCACCTGCCTCTGGCCTACTGCTGCTGCTACCAGGGTTTCCCTAATAAAAATGATGCACGACATTCACAAACAAGATGTGTGTGTGTTACGGCTCATCTCGCATACGACTGCTGATTCAATTAACCCAGTAAGACCAGATGTGGCAGGCCCTGAAGGCGTCCTAGTGGGTTAATAATTCCCTCGACACGGCGGAGGGATTCGTGGAGTAAAACGATAAGCCGCCACAGGAGCTCCAAAAGCAATTTGAGGTTGTTATAAATCCCAGTGGTGGACAACCTGATAGCCAGACAGCTGAGGCCAATTTATGGTTCCTGCGTCCGCTTCTATGCAAGGCTTTTTGGTGAGGTAAATTTTGTTATCTGCGCGAAAGGTCCATTAGGACCCCCTCCCCCTGCAGCCGACCGCGGGAAAGCCCAAACAATTTGCAACCGTGTGGGTTTTAGCATGCCGACAACACACATGCTTGTTTCCATCTCTCATTCAAAAACACACCAAACAAAATGGGCAAGAGGCAGAAGAACAACACAGATGCTTGTTTTTGAGGAAAATAACAGTTGCTGTTATCCACACATTTACAATGTACTGTAGACAGATTACACACTCATGCATGGATAGTGTTGGCGAGGCAAACCCCAAATGCAAAAGATTTAAAAATACTAAGGTACATTCTTTTTTTTTTGGCTACCATTAATTAGCATTTAGTTGTTCTAGAGCCAATAGCACAGATCCCAAAAATACCGTGATTCTCAGCTACAGGTTGGATGTTCAAAATCTATGCTCAGTGAAGGCGTTACGTACGCGTTCAAATGAACTTAAACTTACCTCTTTCTCCCGATCGGATTTAGAAAGCCGCATCTGTCTGAGCATCTGAGACCTCTGCTCCATCATCAGAGTCCTTTCATAGGTGTACGCGCTGATATCGCTGTCATGCTGCAGAGAGGACGGGACAGGCAGACTCAGAATTCTGTATCATTGTTGTACAAAAATCCCTCGTGTTCAAAAGGATCCTTTCATACCTTAAAGTGAGAGTAAAGCAAATTCAGAGATTTGAAAAAGAGAGCAGAAAGCTCGTGTTCTTAGGATTTTAAAACTAAGGCGACAGGAGGAACCGTTTGGCCTCAGTCTCGTAGGCTTACCATCTCAACTACTTCCACGTCGGCCTCAATGCGTAGATGATAAAGAAACGTTGCCAGATCCTTCTTCATTTGAATGGAATTATCCTCCATCTGTGCCACCGTGAAAATTCGCATATTGCATTTACGCCACACCTGAGGGGAGACAAAGGAGTTCAAACGAAACCCTTCGACAAAAACCCTTGGCAGTCTTTTTTTTTTCTTCCCATTTCTAAGATGGATGCTGTTGGAGTACCTTGTGTTGACGCAAGAGGAAAGGCAGCAGCATCAGCATCCCACCGTCGTGGACGATCCACCAGACGTCGATGTAGCCCTCTGTGCAGGGCTCACTGTTGCTGGGGAACAGAGAGATGTTCTTGGGGACCAGCAAGGCCAAATGGGCTGCAGTGGTCACCCGCACTGTGTCTGAAAGGTAAAGGGGGGAGTGCAGTTAGCCCCCTGGCTCATTAATAAAAACCTGTGAAAAAAAAAAATAAAAGAATTCTTCTCAATCCTCTAACTCACTGATGAAAGTCTTCCAGGACTGCGGGTCCTCGCTTTGCCTCCAGGCGTGAGGCCAGCCCATCACTACGGTGTTGGGCTTCATTCCTCCCAGTCCGCTGGACTGGATCATGTGGCTGATACCCTCCCGCGACTTCTGAGCGACTATGCATTGACAGAAGCCCTTCACGCGCTCCTTATCCATCAGGTGCTTTAGGGTCTGACAGAGGAGAAGTACAAGTTGAAAAAGGCTTTGAACGTGACCTACGGGTGTCGGCATTTCCTCACCCAAACAGCAACAGGATGAGAAAGCTGAAGAAAGATAAACCTGCTCAGCAGCTAGAGCCTCTCCGTAGCTCTGCAGGAAGTTGCCAGAGACGACGGTGCCAACGATGGTCAGACCCTTCCCCGCCTTCAGCTGGCTGGCGAATGTCAGCAGGCGCGGAGACTTGACGTGAGCGTCTTCGTCCAGTTTTAGTAACACTAACACCTGGGGTCTGGGGAGTAAAGGGATGGGAAAAAACGAGCGTGTGAGCAAGTGAGAATCGATGGACTGCGATTCTTTGCAAATATGAGAAAAAGCAGAGCTCCCACTTTAGGAAATGACTGCCCAGAAACAGAAGTTGTTTGGGTTTTTTTTAGAGATTAGCGCAGCAGATTTTGTCATTTATTCACCATTCAGTAATGTATTTAGCACATCTTGGACCCCACCCCAGCCACAAAGTCTGTTCATTTGAGATTCTGGAAACAGCGACCAATAGAAACTTTTTAAGCAAGACTCAGCACCTCCAGTTTTTGGTGTGCGGAGGTCCCTCCTCCAATCTCAGGAGGGCATAACGAGCAGCGCTGAGTGATAAACCACGGATCCCATCCCCCCACTCCTTCTCTGCTCTGGTGCACATATGTGGACAAACAGAAGGGTCGAACATGACGTCACAAGAAAAACGGACGTTGGGTTCAAAGTGGAAACAAGCTCAACCGAAAGTACAACATGCAAGCAATTATAGATTGTGCTGAAAATGTACAGTCATGTGGACAGAGCACATTTCCATGGCAACATACCCGTGATACTCAATGTATTTGTAGATCATGCCGGCAATCACCATGGCAACGATTGCGTAGTACCAAGAGGATATGAACATTAGTGCCAGGCAGATGGTCATTCCCAAAAATGACAGAGTCCTGGACAGACAAGCACCAAAGGTGTATTCATGGGTATGTTTGTGTTTGAACACGTGTGTGTGTTTGCTCGTACCAGTGGTAGTAAGAAAAGCGTGGCCTCCAGTTGGGTGTCCTGAGGAGGGTCTGGAGGGCGCAGGCCAGGTTCACGAACAAGTAGCACATCAGGAAGAACCTGAAGAGACAGAAAATTAGTACAGAGAGCCCCCAGGTTGGCGGGAGGAGGTATCCACCTCCTTTCTTATTCTCATACACATGTACACAGCAGTGTCTTACATTGTAAGAATGGGAGCCACCAAGTCCAGAGAGGCGATGAGAATCCCAAGTTCGGCTATCAGCGCAGTTAGCAGCAGAGCCCAGGTGGGTTCCCCGTTAGCCTTCCCGTGGCCAAACACCTGGCAGAAACACGGAGTCAGGGAGAGCCAACAGTTTAAGGAGCAGTTTACCCACAAGTTAATAAATCCTTCCCTCTAAATCCCTCCAGAGTGCTAATTGTCTGTTCAAATACTTTCAATGCTGACATTTACAAACCATCTCTACATGCTGCAGGTTAGAATTAGCAGTGTTTTATATAATAACTGGAAATGCTAAAAAACTAGTGATGCTCCAATCAGCATTTTTTGAACCGATCACCAAAATCATGATCTGCCCGATTGCCGATCACGGAAGGAATCGGACATTTCCATGCCTTTCATCTAGCAGAGAGTGCACCATTTATAGAAATTAAACCGTCAGAGGTAGCTGGGGACATGTAGAACATGAATCTGCAGAGTCGGCAGAGAACATTTTGATTTGGTTCTAAATGAAGTTTTCAAATCTGACTATGCAGAAATGAGTTTGATTCTGAATATGCTTCAATAATTTTGTTCTATCATTTTGTTTTAAATCATTAAAAAGAATGTAGTAAAAAAAACAACCAAGTAATGACAGGTGTATGTATTCCAACAAAAGAAACATCAACTTCGATATAGATTTCTGAGTTTACGGGGTGCACTTGAATGCACCATAAATCCGCTCACGCTTTACCGTACGACACGATGTAAACGGGCACTCGATTTTCCAGTGTAGCTAGCGCAACCGTGCCTCTCCGAAGCGCAGATGGCGTGACCGCAGGAAGTTTCACATCTTTCTGACACACTTTGAAGAAATTCCAGACAGGAGAGGTCATGTTGTCGAGATGCACTGTAGAGGTTTTGCCTGTTCGGTCACGTACCACATTAGAAAGTGGTTGCTAGTAATTTACGTCACGTGATCGGTTTTTTGATTGGCATATTTTTCCGATCGCCGATCAGGCTATTTTTGGGCATTATTGGTCGATCATGATCGGCAGCCGATCGATCGGAGCATCACTATAAAAAACCCTTGAATAAAACAAATACCCTGCAAATCAAAGCAAACACAGGCATGTCACAATGATTACATAATCGTTTGTTCACAATTATTTGAGCCGACTGCGAACATTGTGCTGGTTTTTCTGAAGAATCTCCAATCATCTGGGTGAGTAAGGCAGGATAAAACTAGCGGAGCAGTAACTATTTCCACATTGTCCTCTGCCATCGGATTTACGGGCACCATCTTCTAATATTCAATTCATCGAGTTACGCTTTAGTGACTTTGATGTTACTATAAAGCCATAGCGTGGGGGCATTTTGGTTTTTTGACCTTGAAGGAGGCAGTTTTTCAGATCTGCAGCACAAAGAGGTGGTTAAAAGGCACCAATAGCAATAACTAAAACCAATTCTGGCATAAAATGATCAGACTTTTTTTTTTTTTTTTTATCTCATAAGCTCATTGTGACCGATATATAGAAGGGTTTGACCTTGTATCCTTGAGTTAAATCTACACAGAACAATCTGCTGTAGAACACAGAAGTAAGAAGATGTATTTGTGAGGCTCAACAGGGGCAATTCCTCAAAGCTTGTCCCCCATTTTAAAGAGAAATTTCTGTGTCTCTAACCCGGAGGAAGGGGATGATGTTGTCCTTGGCGATGGCCTGCAGGAGACGGGGCGCACCGGTCAGCGACTGCAGGCCTGCACCGCATGTTGAGAAGAAGGAGCCGATCACAATGACCCAGGGAGTAGGCCAAGCCAGTGTCCCAACCACGAGGTTGCCTTTCACTGAATCTCCAAACCTACAGAGGAAATAATCCATTTTCAAGCTTTTAGCTCGTTTTAAATGAGACCACTGAGTAAAACCTGTCTCCCTCTGGTCCACACAAACACAGACACAGACAGAGACAGAGATGTACTGACTTGTCTCTGAGGACAACCCCTTCGATGCAGGCACCAAACAACACAACGCTGCTCAGGTCTGGAGGGACAGCACTCAGGAAAACAAATCATGAAATAAAGAGGCAACACTATGATGAGAAAAAGCAGCAGCCTGGATAATAATAGATAAAAAAATGCCTGATAATAAAAAAATAAAAAAAAAAATTGGAAACTGGATTTGGGCTAAAAGTATTGTTCAGCTGACGGAAGGGTTTTTTTTTTGTTTGTTTTTCTTTAAAAAAAGGTAGCCATGAACACAAATGTGTTGCACATTGGCAAGCGGTGTTTTATTTCCAATCATCCTGCTGGGAAATGAAATTATGTCAAGGATACAGATGAGGGAGGTGGTGAGGATGGCGAGGATGGTTCCGATGGGGATGGAGCGCTGAGCGTCTTTTAAATCTCCCGACCTGTTGGAGCCGGCCATTATTCCTGTGGGAGAGAAGACAATCGTTAGAGGGAGGAAGAATAGAATAATGTCATCCCGAAACTTTGCAGCATTACTACTTGTGCAAAATAGCTTTGAGTACATCATACTTTACAGAATTAAGAAAAAACATCGTAGAGAGAGCGATAATATGCCTCTGTCAGTCGCCCTTTAAAATTAGAGGATTTGCATTTAAAGAAGACCAGGACAAGTCTGTACCTGTTACAGAGGGGAAGAAGATGCCCACCAGCAGTGTGAAGGAGGTGGCGATGTCAGCAAACACGTACGGGTTATCACCGGGCACCGGCTGTGCCACCTGAGAGGAGTTGAGGGAGCCTTTCTCCAGCACGTCCCCTTTGCTGAGATAGGAGCTCCACAGATTCTCTATCAGGTGAAGAGAGTCAGCAAGAGCCTGTTAATGGGAGTATGCATTTATCTGTAAGCTACACCCACGCATCCTTCAGGGGTTTGCTGGCAGCCTGAAGCACATCCCACCTGACAGGGGTGTGAGAGGTGGGGAACAACCTCGGTGCCGATGGTTTAAAGCCTTCCTGAACTCAACCGGAGCAACAACTCGACACTCGGCTCCTCTGTCACAGCGCTCAGAGCAGGCTGCAAGCAAGCTGACTGCTTTTATTTCCAGCTAGAACTCAACATTTGCCAAAGCAGAGGCAGAACAAGCACTGCATTCATCTTTTTTTTTTTTATGTATACGAGTGAGGAGAGGGAGGCACACTATCGGCACATATCCCAAAATCAAACAATGTAAAGTGTTTTGTGTTCATATCAAAACTGGCACCGCTCAAATATTTCAGATCAACTATGATGATCTGAAAACTTTTTTTTTTACCTTATTAAAATGTTTGTAATCACAAGGTGTCATTTTCAAAAAGTTAGGGAAATCAATCCCTTGCATTTGTGCGGTGGAGCCAACCTTTCAGGACATTTGTACCAGTCCCAGACTAAGGAGCGCAGATGTAATGAATGACAGTTCCTTCCCGTAAACCTTTGCAAAGGAACATAAAACCATCATCAATAGGTCTGGGAACTTCCGACAGGTCGAAGTGTTGAATGTGTATTCAGTACGCAGAGAAGGACTCTAACATAACCAGTCCTCACTGTGTCCTCACTGTGTCCTCACTGTGTCCTCACTGTGTCCTCACTGTGTCCTCACTGTGTCCTCACTGTGTCCTCACTGTGTCCTCACTGTGTCCTCACTGTGTCCTAACCACCAGCCATTATTACAGCTGAGATAAAACGACTGGAAAACAGCAACTCACAATCAACTCTACCTGAAATTATCCCACTGGCCAGACCAGGGATCCCGTGAATCTCAGTGAAATTGTTGGCGGTGAAGTATGCGTCGCAGGTGGCGTTGAGTTCTTTGGAGTGGCAGAAAGCCACCCAAAGCGAGGTGGGCTTCTCCAGCGCGGCGGGGGCGAAGGTTGGGATAATGGTGGGCTCCACTGTGCCGTTTTCTAATGGGTGGAATCGTGTTTGTTAGGAAAAAAAAAAAAAAAAAACTCAACAAATGAAAGTCCGACGTGTGACTTGACAGGAACAGTCTCCTGGTTTCTGACAGTAAAAAAAAAACAAAAACAAAAAAACAACCCACCGTAGTTCACCGTGACATTGCCCTCAAATCTCTCTTCTGTTTCTTTGATGGCCTGCAGAAACGTTTTCTGACACTGGTTATCAACACTATGGCTGTTGATAGTTCTATTTCCCAGCATACACACACTGCAAAAGACAGAAAAAAAAAGAAAAAAAAACACAGCAGACGATCAGAACTGAGACTTTTGGATGATCTTTGGACATGTGTGATCTACACTTACGGAAAATGCGGCTTGTGGAAGGCAGAGACCAGCCCGCCAGCGTAGATGGAAACGATGGAGACGATGACGCAGGCCAAGAAGATGGATGCCAGCTTGTTCACGTACTTCACGCCCACAAAGACCAGCAAGGACATCAGGAGGAGACAGATGCTGCCGTACACCCTCATGTTGTTCAACATGGCCGCCCCGCCGTCTGTGAAAATGGCCGCTTCAGGGACGATGTACAGCTGGAAGAGAAAGGAGAGTGAAAACAGGCAAAAGATGAAACCACGACTATTACTGCTCATCTAAAGCAGAGTATCTAATCATCTAAGTGCATCAAACTCATGACAAGGCTTAAAATTACTCACTAAAAGTGAGTTATCTAAATTCCTGAGCGGGTTTCAGACTATTGTGGGCAACGCTGCAATGATTAGGCTTGTTTTGGGGCAATATTAGATTTGAGGGCAGTCTAACATTTTTCTGCCTGGTATTCTAATGCTGAATGACTGTTTATTAAATCTATGACTAGTTTCTTGATAACTCTTCCAAAAGATCCCGCCTAACTTTATTGAAATGGCAGGAAACACAAATTTCTATGATAAAAATATCAAAAGCTCTTTTTGCGGTTGGGAATTAAAACAACAACAAAAAGGTGGACAGTGATTGAAGTCCAAGATGGCCGCGTTGGCCAAACCAACAAAGCGGGAGCTTACCAAAAAGATCTCAATGGCTCCCAGGATGTACATGGCTCCAGCGAAGGTGGTTCCCAAGTAGAAACAAAGACCCACTGCTCCCCCAAACTCTGGGCCCAGAGAGCGACTGATCATGAAGTAGGAGCCTCCCGCTGGAGAGGGAAGGGGAGGAGGGGGGGACAGAGAAAGAGGAGGGAAGGTGGTTCACAAGGGATGGAGGAAGTGGAGGTGCAGAGGGAGAGAAGAAAAGAGAACAATTTGACAGTAGAAGAGGGAGAAACAGATTGTAAAAAGATGGTGAGAGCCGACGGGACATAAAAAAGACAGAGAGAGGGGGATGGATGGTTAGTAACATTATGATATCGGGAGGTAAAGGGAGGGAGAAGAGGACAGCTGATGAGAGAACTCATCCTATGCTTGTAGAAGTAAGCAATCTTCTACATGACACGCTGAAGTAAGAAGATGGAGCACGACTTTTCTCAAACGGTATCAGCAAATGGCACATGACAGCTGTTTGGTTTTTTTTTTGTCTTTGACTTGTCCACGCGTGACAGTGCTTTTCTGCCACTGCCGTTACAAAAGTAGCGAGCGAGCTGGGGATAAAGAAAGACGACGTCCCCCATCCCGCTGGCTGCGTGGAAGACGTGCAAGACAATGGAAAACTATACTATTGTCAAATCATTGTTTCTGAAATTAGGTCTTTGCTCAGACACAACCAGCAGTGAGCAGACCCAAAACAGCGTTCACACTTTGCCGATACAATGTGAAATGGTGAGAAAACAAAGTACGTGAGGGACTGGCATATTAGGACTTTCTTTTTTTTTTTTTTTTTTTTTAAACCGACTGAAAGCTCAGAGTCCAGTGTTTGGTTTCCAAAATGCAACCACTCGTCCAAGCATTTGAATGCGCACAAGAATGTCACATTGTGGGTTTAAATGTAGCTCCAATCCTGAGCCAGCCACTTAACACAGCGGTGCGCTAAAGCTGCGACATCGACTTTAAAGAAGAGATCCAACTGGTTTCCGTCAGTGACCTGCTGAACCATCTCCAGTGCTCCGCTGCATTTCAGAAACCAAACCCTTTTTCCGTTTTTTTTCCCCTTTCTTTCCACCGCCCACAGTAGACCACATACATAAAAATATTCACCACCATCTGAGACAAGATGGTGAGAGCACGAGAGCCAGAAGCTGCTCGGGTGAGAAACAAGAAAGCGTGGAATGAAATGCCAGCTGCTAAAGCACATGTTAGACAGTCATTTTCTATGTTACAGCGGCCGCTCGGTCTACATTTAATTTTTCGAAATGTTACATGCTAGAGGCAAAAGAAAAATGGGTGAAAAAAATAAGTAAATAAGTAAATCACGCTACTTTCACATTTGTGATATCCATCTATACACATTGCTGTGAAAGGTAAGGTCAATGGCAGATAAACATCCTGGGTTTTTTAAATGTGTGAACATGCAGAGAGGAGGAGGCAGACAGAGGGAGAGACAGGACAAACAGAAATAACAGTGGTTAGAAAAAATAAATAAATAAAAAAAACATGTACTTCATCAGTGCTGCTACAGCTGGAAGATGAGATGGGGAAACTGGGAGGGATTCGGCTGGGTAAACTCAAAATGGTCACCATAAAAATGTGGATCATCTGAGAAATAAGACAGCGACTGGAATGTCCCAAACTGAACCCCTGTACGTCCTCGCCCTTTGTATGCACGGGCTGCGTTTCAGAACGTCGGGTATTACATGAAAAAGGAATCCAGCCGTCTGCTGGGTGTGCATCGTGCGGCCAATGAGACGACGTGCGCAGATTCGCTCACACGGAGCCAAAAGCTCGACGGTGAGGAAGAAGCGGGGCAGCAGAGGCTGTCGCTCCCTACACGCTTTCTGGTGTGCTTGCATAAAAAAAAAAGAAATAAATCTGGACTTTATTAAGGCGCAAGTCACGCCGTGCATGCAAATCAACTGTGGGTAAGCGTAGAGCAATGCCCGAACCGCTTACTTAGTTCCAGTTTTAGAAACTGAAATAAATATGTGAATAGTGGGGGAAATCTTTACTGCTGTTATGAGATTCTGCAGCTAAAACAGGTCGGTGGCAGAAATTGGTGCCGTGTGCCACTGAGCACATTTGTGACAGTACAACTGCACACAAGTTGCTTTAACCAGAGCTCTCTCCCCTCCTCTGCGGAGCAGCAGCCTGGCTCTGATGTGCACAGATATGGACCAAGCACAGACGTCGTCGAAGGCGACTTCATCGCTAAAACGTGGTCAGCGTGCGCCTTTAGCGGGCGCCACTTCAGTCTCAATCGTCCACCCAGGTATGTCTGACGTGTGAGAACACATTCAAGACATTCTACTGCATCTAAAACCTTCTCTGTGATAGATCATCAAACACGCAAATAGAGCCTAATTCAATGCACACACGTTTGCCTTTAAGTTACTTGAAATGCGTGCATGTCAACTTCAACGTAACATGTAGTCCTTAACGGGCTGAGTTTTCCTTTTGAGTTTAACTGAGAGTAAACATGCAGATTCCAACCCCATCTGGGGTGTGTTAGTCCAGTTTTGAGACGCTTAATTTAGTACGATATTGGTAGCACTAACGTGCATTTCTAAGGTCCAGTGTTGCTTTGTTTCTGGTGTCATGTAAATGTCCTTATTGTGAGAATAACTGACACTACTCAACATTAGGCGGAACGCAAATAGTTACAAATCTGTGGTGCTATTATCGACATCATGACGGCAAATAGCGGCAGAAAATAACATGCATATATCACATACTACCGATTCTACCTAGAGATCTACTTTTTTTGGCCACATCGCCCCCCAGCCTTAATCCACATGTATGGAGAGAATGTTGAGGACAGGTGTAGAGATGGAGCAATACCTGGCACAACTCCATTAGTGGCGATTGCACTCATCGATATTGCAGTCAACATTGTCTGGAAAGAAGAGACAGGCACACAAGCAGCCGTGTTTAGAGAGCTTTCATTTCCTGCGGCATGGTGCCCCGTCTGCCGACACGCCAACACTCACGCAGCAGCAGCAGATGAAGACGATGCAGAGGGCCTGCAGCACCCCGGCAGTTCCCACCACCCAGGTCAGGCGCAGGAACAGGATGACCCCGAAGATGTTCTGCAGGCAAGGCAGGTAGACGCCCATGAACGTCCCCATTTGTGGCGACTGGAGAGGGGAACAGAGCACAACTTATTATACCAACAAAAAACACGGTACATTCCCGTTTTCCATTTGAAGTCTGGAGATTCTGATGATCTACACATGTGTATTCAAGCTCCCTCTTTTTTTTTTTAAACAAAGACTTAGACTTTCTTTATTGTCATTGCACAAAAAAAAAAAAAAACACAGGTGAGTCTTGACAACGAAATGTCGTTACTTGGCTTCCAGTCAACAGCGCAAAAATTTTTGAAAGCTATACAATATAAATAGGTATGGAAGTGCTATGTGCCAGCACTCGGAATAAAAAAATATGAAAATAAATAAAATGCCCTTAGTGCAGAAATATTGCTAAATATTGCACTCAGCCTTACGGGAATTGCACAAACAGAAGTGTGTAGTTCGACCCCAGGTACAATGTAAAATACAGATGTGCGAGTACTGTCCATGTCCATTGGGGGGTGGTGGTGGTGGTGGTGGATGTGCGTTAAGCAGTCTTATGGCCAAAGAGTAACAAAGTACATATTACAGACTCCAAGGCAGTGATTCCCAATGTTTCCTACAGGATAGAATCCTGTTTACCTTGTTCAAAATATAAAAGAAACAAAAGCACACATAATTCACACTCCGAGAAGCAGAGGTTATACTGCAGTGTGAAGGGAATCTGGGATGTTAGCCTACAGTAGCTGCAGATGTGCATTTCATACATTTCTAACCCTGTTTGGCTGTTTTTTATTTATCTATTTATTTATTTATTTTTTAGGCTCAGCCACAAATTAATCCCTTGGAAGCAGGTACCCTGTGGGAGTCACTCCACGATGCCCAAGACGCACGGTTGTGCTTACACTGAACACATTGTGGGGCCAGAAGGGGGAGATTAAAACTGTTTGGGTTTTTACTCGCTCTGCCGTCTGCTGGCGAATGCGTCAGCGGGTGCACAAGCAGAGCAGGGTGGAGAGGCTGAATTACTCTCAACCACCACAACAGACGGTCTTATCTGGGCCTGTAGGCGCCATATCAGCGAGCGCTGCGGTGCACACCGGGGTCACATCCTAACGTCCTCTGAGCTGCAGATATGATTCGTCTAGACAGGAACTCAATGATCGCTGATTGACGAGCAGATGCGCGTCTTTCTAAAAGGAGAGCCGCTGTGATTTCCTCTCTGTAGTCTTTCATGTCATCTCAGTCACGTCCTGCACGATGTTCATCAAGTCAAAGTCATTTCTTGCTGTGATTAAAGATCATTTCAACTCTGCAACTGTTGCACCACCATTATATCATCTCGGTTATGATTACAGAAAGCAGAACAGGTCAAAGTACATTTGGGGTCATAGACTAACTGAATATCTCCTTATTCTAACCAAATATTCTGCTTTTTGTGCGTTTTAGGGAGCTTCTGCTATTCTAAATGCGTTTTTTTTTACTGCACACGTTTTAGGATTTGGATATTTGGGGGGAAAAAAACGCAGTCGTGCACACCTTTCTGGCTTTCTTCTTCTCACCGATGTTCTCAGCCTCCTCGTGCTCTTTGGCCCCCTGCGTCAGGTTGGTGTAGTTGGCCAGGCGGCTGAGAAGAGACGACACCTTTGGTCGGGTGTCCATCTCCTCCTGTTGGTTCAAGGAAGGAAGTGGGGAGATAACAGAGTGAGAAGAGAGGGGGGGGGTTGGATGATTGTTCAGGGCTGTAGCAAGTTGGGAAAGCATCAAGGAAAACCAGAGGCGCACGGCAGGCAAAAGAAACTGCCGAGAAGGAGGAAGGAAGGAAGATGGTCAGATGGTGTCACAGGAACACAGAAAGGAACAGACAGGAAGAACAGAAAGAAGATAAAGAGCACAAACAGGGGACAGGAAAAGACCTAAAGGCAGAGAAGGCATAAAAAGCCGAGAATAAGTGGGTGTCAGAGGGCTGACAGCCAGAAAGAGGCAACGGAGGAGGTAAAAGAAGAGGAAACTGAGAAGACAAAGAACCAAACAGCTACTCGATAAAGAGGTGGGGGAGAAAACGGAGCTATTACCAGAGAACTTTGCAATCTACACTCAAAGCTGAAATTAGCTGCACCCACAAGCCTAGAGCTGCTTATTTTTGGCACAGACAATTTGGCAAAAAAAAAAAAAAAAAAAAACAGACAGCATTAGGTTTTATAATGTTGCCTTAAAGAACAGTAACAGTGAACATATAAGCAATTTCAGCAAATATGATCACAAGACAGAGTCTGCAGAATGCAAACTACGTGACTGAAATGTGCTTGGACGGCAAATCCTTTCGCACCTCAAACAAGGCCAAGTTTCTGTCGTAGAAGTCATCGTCATCCATCCCATGGGTGTTGTTGATGTATACGCTGGAGATTTTAGAATTTCCATCACCTGCAGGGAACGAAAAAAAGAGATCAAAAGGCAAGAAAGAGAGCAACAACAGCAAAGACTGATGGGGACATCGTCATCGCCGTCATCGTGACCTGGAAGGGTTGGCACACATTTTCACTATTAATCACATACAGACACACGCGCGGCCTGATAAAAACCCGCCACCATGTCACCAGTTCGGCTCTGGCTTAGTCAGCACAGATCATTGCGTCAGCAGCACCTAAGTCAGCAACATCACTTCCCTTCCTGCTTCCCCACGCCAACGGCAGCAAAGTCCCTACGGCTCTAAATGCAGACAATCCGACATGACTTCAGACCGACGCCGAGCACGAGTCTCGGGAAATGAGGAAGAAAGACGCCATTCTGTGCGTTCAGCACTATAAACATTTCCTTTGATGAATGAAGGTTTCATTTTGAAGTGTATCCATGCAGAAGACAAAGCCTTTGTCTTAGCTTCAACCAACAAGTAAACGCTGGTCCAACGGTTAGTGCAAAATGTGATCGGGGGGGGGGGGGGGGTCTCTGAAACAAAGGGTTAAAACTGGCTGGTGGGTGGTAACTTCCCAACCTGCTGAGTCCTTGGGTTCACTTGGCCAAAGATAGTGGGGGTGAAACAGACTCCACACCGTGGAAAAAACCCCTTGCCGGGTTAATATTCAGCAGCTGAACAGCATGCTGGCACGGTGGGAAAAACCAAGCTGATAAGGACACGTGTTTCAGAGCATGAAAACAAGCGTGTCCACACGCTGAGCTGTGGGATCTCCCCGGGTAACTCAACCCGCCGAACGGGGCGGTCAAGATTCACAGAGTTCACGAGTGCTGTTGTCCGATAACACGACTGTCGTCACGTTAGCGCTTTATTTGTTAGTTACTGGAGAGCTGGTCAAAGGTCAAGGGAATCTTGATGACTCCTTAAGAAAACATTCCAAGACTTTACCTCTTACACGGCTCCAAAATAGCAATTTTAAAAGATTTGACAGTTTTAGGACTTCTTTGCACGTTTAACAGCTTTTTGTAGAGTACAGCTCACTTGCAGACAACATTTCCTCATTTTTTTGGACATTCTACGACAAACACATTCATATGTGTGTGGTTCATCGGTTAATGCTTTTTATATTCTTTTTTTTTTCAAACATTAAGCATTGGCAGTGAAGGTTAGTGATTAATTCACCTGCAGAGAGACTGTTTCATCATAAACCAGTGCTATGTTTAAAGCGGAAGGCTCATAGTATGTTGTGAAGAAAACGTGCCGTTTCCACATATGTTCATATACTCGCTTATTCGTGCAGAAATAAAAAACGTATTCTTTAAGGGCCTGAACTTTCAAGAAGCAATACAGAAGTGTGTTTTATCTTTTTCGCAGTGAGAGAAAAATCTGAAAGCCGTCCAGGCCAGACAGGTTAGAACACAGGGCCAATGAACCACAGCGTTGCGCAACTCACAGCAACACGGTCAACAGACACGTGTGATAAACACAGAGAAAGTCTGGAGCAAATCTCAACCGTATGATTCTTTAAATATCAATACTGGCATGAGCAAAACTCTTATCAGAAGCCCACAGTCAGTTTGGCAACAGTTCCCACTGTTGTTGTCTCTGTGTCTCAGCTGCTGAACGAAAAATATTCCCACCTCGCTTAACCCGAGGGAACACAGCTGTTCTGTCTAGGCGTGAGCTGACAAACGGGAGTCCTCAACCCAAGGCGGCCACACCTGAGCGCCGCGTGAGTGGGTGCTGCTGCATCTGTGTGCAGAAGCGGCGAAGCAGAAAGCTGCCGGACCGGATGTATCAGACTGAGAGTTTTATGCACGACAGCTTCAGAATGGAACTTTATGGGTGTAAAAAAGTATGGATCACATCTTCAGGGGGTGGGGGTGTGGTATGGACAGGCTGGAAAGACAACTACTGCGCCACAACAGCCTGAATGAAACTCAATCGGATTTACCGTCTCCATTTCTATTTATGGAAAGCTATTAAAGAACGTGGGGCATTCTTACTACTATGCGACTGCTTAAGAGGATCAGTGCGGCTAATACAGTTACAGCTCTCCATACTTACAGCTCCTTTGAACCCGTGAACCCACACAGCCATACTTTCAGAAAGTGGATTATTGCACTCTACATGACAACTGCACAATTAAATTAGTCAAAAGGCAACTACCAACCTCTTTCCTCCGTTTCCTCTCAGGCAGTCGCATCTTAAACGATATTAACTGGCAATTCATCTGCACCTGTTGAATCTAAGTCCATGAGAAAAGGTTTCTGCTGTCAGCTTCCATCACCTAAAGCAGTGAATCACTGCATCTGCTCTGTAGGTGGGAAGAGAACAGCTGTGGGGGCCGCTCAGAACAACACCTTCGTCAGCATCTGTTCACTGCAATAATGGAGAAGTTGAGCTGTTGCTCGTTTTGCAGAAAAGCTTCTGAGGAATCGCGGACACTAGGACTCCGACTTTGAAAACAAATCCGAGAATTTCATGACCCAGAGAGCCGCATATTTAAAGTGCACTTTCCAGCTGCATCAATGCATCAGAAATACTCTAAACCAGCACTTCTCCCTTTAGTTCCCATTAAACCGACATTTTTGACGCGCTGTCAGCCTGTCAAATGGGAACTTACATATTTTCATTCCTGGGAATTTGTTGTACAGACACAGAAATATAAGCGGGCAGGCATCAACATATGATAACACACTCAACTGATTAGAAAACCCTGAGCCAGCACAACTGATAACTGTTCCAGTGAAGCACCTACATTCAAGCAAAGCATAACTCGCCGGTTCTGCTCTGGACGCTCATATTTCTCTGTTACGCCTGACTAATGAACAGCCCTACATGTGTGTCTGGATTTTGATTCCATAAAAGAAGTGGCTTTCAATGCCAGATTCTCAATACTGTCACATCAGCAAATGGACAGCATCTGAAAGTCGTGTCTTTAGGAAACAGAAAAACATCCAGCAAAGACCTGACGCAGCACCTGAGATGCATCTGGACCTTCAGTTGATCCACCTACTGTTCACTGAAGCCTCATCAGAAATTAAACCGCATCACGTATTCATGTTTTTTTGTTGTTCTAGAATGGCTCTTTGCTTGGGGCAGCCTGCTGCAGTAGCTCTGCATATACTTAGTCTTTCTATATTCTAAGATCCTCTAACTTGCTTTCCCAATGCGCTGGTTTGGACGCTGTGCTGCTGTTGCTGTGATTCCGGCTAATAATTCTGGCAACAGTTAAAAGTCTGTTTTAATGCATAACCATGACAAAAAGGAAGCTATTTGCATTTGGGAGGAGCTAACTGAGCTTTCCAATTCCAATTCCAGATCAGTAGAAGAGAAGACATTTAAGATTTAAAGCTGCAGTCTGCAGGATTTGTTGTTGTCATACGTAAAGTCCTACTTTTTGGCATTTCAAGAGTTTACATGATCTATCAGAACGCTTGAAGTTGAAAACGGTGACCTCCGTAGTCGCAAAATGCAAGAAATGTTTATTTTTTAACTGAAAAATAAAAAGTTATTCAACTTCCTGTCCCGCCCCATCAAAACACATGAGAACTCGTGCACGTCTACGTGCACGCCAGATGCGCGTACACGACTCCTCATTCATCAACTCACCTGTCATTTGCGATCATGGAAGACACAGTAAGTAGACTAGCCCGTAATGAAGTTCAATAGTCTAGATAAATAAGCGTGGGGACGAGCCTACCTTGTATCGCGCGTGCACAATCGGTGATTGACAGGCAGCAGAGCCCAGCTCGTAACCTGATTGGTTACCTTTTACCGGTCCGGTCTGCAATTTTGTAAACAAACCTGCTGGCTTTGGAGGGACCTAGCGGGACATATAGGGGACAGTGTTTCCCGCAGGAAATTGTTTAGTCAAGGTGGTGAGTCGTTGGCCGGGGGGGGTACTTGGAATGGGCCGGGGGGGTTACTTGGAAGCATTATTACTTCGGTTTAAAAAAAAAAAAATATATATATATATATTTTTTTTTTTTGCGAACGTTGGCAAGGCGGCAGTGCGAGTGTGCTAAGGCGGCCGCCTTGACTATAATGCGCTGCGGGAAACACTGGGGGACCTAGAGAACTCTTTTTTTTTTTGTATTGGGGTATTTAATGTACTACTTTCAGAATCCCCAGACAGTTGCAGGCATTATGCTTGAAAAAGAGTTGCAGACTGCAGCTTTAAGGCAGGAGGAAACTGGAGAGCAAGGAGGACAATTATTAAATAATTTCTTCCCTTGATCATTCTTGGAAATGTGAGATCACTGGCAGATAAAATGGGATGGCGTGGAGCTATGTTATCCGTTTCACCAAGACATGACTTTGGGAACAATTCTAACTCCTCTCAACCCAGCTTTCATATCATAGAAGCAGAAGGAGTTAACAGTAAAGGAGGGATTGTGACACGTGTTAACAACAGATGATGGAATCCCAGACATGTCACTGGGATGTTCAACTGTAGGCTGTGAGTTCCTGTCCATGTTGTCAACTCAGAAAGTTCACCCGTGTCAACGGTTGCTGCTGTGGGACATCTTCAGCTGAGTTGTTGCTAAGAAACAAAAACAAAACACGGCAACCCATTCCTGGTGATCTCTGAAGATTTAAAGGTGCCAAGAGCTTCAAATGGCAACAGGTGTCTGGAAAAAACCCACCAAAAAAAACAAAAAAAACAACAACTCAATGCTCATTTAATGTCCGGACCAAAGACTTTATCCCTCAGTGATGCCTCCAAGAGGAACATAATCATCACACTTACCTACCACACCTGTAGTTTAAAACTTTTGAAAATCTGTTTACATTTGAACTGCTGGCGTGAAGCAAGCGTGTCATCACTGAGATTTTTCTTTACGTTACCCAGAGACGCATTAACATGTTATGTCTGTGTGTACGAGAGAGTTTTTCACCTTGTTCCACGCCGAAGTGCTCCGGCGTGTCAGCCCCTCCTGTATTCGTCCCTCCTGCGGACGCCTCGCTGAGCGGGTCACTTCGATTGACGCTCTCCCTGGAACCGAAGCGCACACGGGCACCCGAGCGAGAGCTGATGTCAGGCGACGTGTCGGACATCCCCGGGAGGTCCTCCGCCTTGGTAGGCGTCACAGTGAAGCGCACCGATGCCATGGCAGCTCACTTGGAAAAGTTAATCGGGGTGCTGTGTGGGATGCTGGAGAAAAGGGATGGGGTAGGAGGAGTCACAGACTAACTTTCAGGGCCGTGCTGACCCGAGCCGAGCTAGACTGTCTCCCAGTTGATGCTGAGGTAACAGCGGCCTCTACAATTCCCTTTTTCTTTGCTGAAATTCTCCATTAAAGCAAAGTGGTTACTGTGCACCAGGCATATGAAAGAGACGGTACAACAGGCCCCTCTTCGTGCCAGAGTCAAAACATTTACCGATTCAGATAGAAATTTTGTTGTTTTGTGAGCGATGCCAGCACAGGATGCTCAATTCTGTCAAAAGACATGTGCAGCAAAACAGTTTTGAGCTGCCACATGAGACAATAAGAAGCTGTCTCTTCTTGTGATTTCAAATTAAACCTTTAAAAACGCACAGCCTGCATTAACCTCATCTTTGGACCTGCTGGTTCTCGAGAGACGGAACTAAAGTGTGTCTGACAAGCACCTGGAGGGATAAAAAGGCCCTTCACAGCTTTAGAAGGCCTCTGGTTAGGGTGAGGGAGAGGACGGGAGGAAACCAGAGGGAGAGAGAGAGACAGACAAAAAAAAGATATGAAGAAGAACCATTTCATTTTGTTTGCAAAAATTCATTTCAATAAAACGGTACACCGTGGGATTGAATAAAAGAACGCTACATTTGCACAAAGCTCCATCTATGCAACACAGACTGTCTGCATTCCGATTTCTCCCTGTTCAGAAGGTCTCGTAGTCGGATGTAACAGTGAGCACCAAACAGCACCGCATCATGTGCACTTGTGAAAATACTCAGTTTAGCAGCTCCACAATACTCCCTTTGTCATTTCATACCACATATTCATGCACTCTTAAAGGGACGCCAGCTGCGGGGTAAAAGCTTCTTCGTTTGTCACAGGTCGACCCCTGTCTCGCCTCACAATGAAATGTCCACACATTTTTTCATTTCCACCTACTTGTGTTCTTATGTACATCACATGAAAAACATGAATGTCTTGCTGTAGATGGTTTATGTCCTGGGTGAAATCCTTTTAAAACAACATGGCAGCTCTTTTAAATGGAAGATTTATCTAACAATAACCAGTGTAAACGTACACTGTTGTCCTTCTAAAGTGGACCAGTTTACACTTCTCATCCTGGGGAGAAAGTGACAGGACAGCTGGATAGAATTAAATGTTTTTCCTTGCCTTCAACTTGGCTTCTAATTTAATTATTAAAGGAGAGCGGTTCCAACCGGTTGTGCCGGTGAATACTGGCTCCCCTGCATGCAGAGGCAAGGCATGCTTTTTTTTTTGTTGTTGTTGCCGGCCTCACAGTCTAGTCCTTCAAAATCCAGAGGTGGATGAGGGGGAGACGACGAGGCCGGGTTACACAGAAATAAAGAGGCACCGAGGGAAGAGAGCGCGCGGTTCGTTACGTACACTTCCAGCTTCATTTGGCAAACTCACTGGAAAAGCCACAGCAACTAGTCAGGATTTTCTCATTTCATTCTTGTTTCCAGGGTGCTTCGCTTCGAGGCCGAGTGAAAAAAAGGATAAATGGCAAACATTCCGCATTTACATGCTGCTTTTTCTAGTCTTGTCGACCCTGAGCCTTTCAAAGAACAAGCCACAGTCCCCAGCATCTTTTTATTCTTTACATCCAGTGCATTACCCTCCTTCACACACATCAAGAGGCAATGTGGGGCGCACAATCCCACACAAGAACCACTATATTGTGGACGGCAGAGGCCGGGAATGAAACCCTTAACCTTCGGACGGATGGGAACCTGCTCTACCTCCCGAACCACGGACCGCCCCGACAACTTGGAGGTGGCGATTTTTTTTCCTGGATTTGCTGCTAAAATGCCATAAAAACCACCGACAAACACTAGCAGAGGCATCGAGCAAACAGTAACCGCATAAACTTCAACCCCAAGCAATGATGTGACGACATGACCACTTGGAACAGGATATTTTGTTCTCCTTTTTGACCATTGAGCTCTGATTTATTTATTTTTTTCCCCCTCCCTTTTCGAGCATTGCACAACTTTGGCCACCATTTCCCATTTAATTTGCACAGAAATAGTAAAAAACAACACCTTCCTTGCTATATTGCAGATCAAAGATCATTAATGATAAGTTACCCCGAATTCACATGAACTAGTCAAGCACCTTTTAAAAAAATAATTAAAAAAAACATGTCAGTTCAATCTGAACACCTCCCTCTTTGTTTGAGCCACCTTTCTCACGTTTTAAAGACATTCTGAGTTCATTTATTTGAAAAACTTTTCTTTTTTTCCAGCAGAAAGCTGCTACAGAGGTACAATCGAGAGCTTATTTAAAACTTGACATCCAAACATCAAGGTTCATTCCCCCATACGTTATCATTATTGGATTATCCAATGATTATTTAGATTTAGATCAGACTAAGGAGACCGTGCCGTCTTACTCTGATTCAAAGTAGTGTGGATGTAAACTGTATGCTGTTGGGACAAGAACATCAAATTTCTATCAAATGGGACACCAATTATCTAATCAGCCCGGACCATAAACTCAAGAAAAGCTCAGCTGATCCTGATGATGATGATAACGTTGGTCGCATGCAAACCGCCACATAGTTGACATTCTAAGCCAATTAAGCTAGCTATAAAAATTCTGGCTTGAACCGGTCGGTAACCACATCCCAGTGTTATTATATATACAGAAGTGGTAATAATGCTTGTATAAGAAATGTGTCAAACCTGGCCTTATATCGCATTATGAAAACAAAAGGACTGCGGCATCTGTATGAAGCTGCAATTTGAACGTTGACGTTAACGCACACAAACCAGTTAAAATCTTCGCGCCTTTAATTCAGGATAAACTGTGCGTGTAATTGGCCTTTTCTAAGAAATCAGTGGTTATCTTTTATCATCACATTAGGGAGAAAAGGGTGCGCAGCACTGAGCTACCGCTGAGGTAGCAGCAGGCATACTGTGGTAGTATCGGAAGAGGTGGACTCGGACGGTCGCTCCAGACGATACAGCTAACCGAAGCTAACATTACCCTGGAGCTAGCCACGCCGCCGATAAACTGTCAACTCCACGGACCTCCAGTCAGACCTGTACGGCGTCAATTCTGCTAACTGAAAATAATACATTTTACTAACCAAACTGGTACAACTCATACCTGTCTCAAGTTTTTTTTAAAAGAATCCCTCCAAAGCACGAGTGTCTTCAGTTGCATGCAAGAACACTTAGCTCCCCTCCCGGGATTTTTGTCGGCACTTTCCACCTACCAACCCGACCCAACAAAAAACATGCGACCGTGCGTGTCCAGTCCTAATGTACTTGCCGTCGCTGCAACGGCCTGCGCATGCGTGATGGTGACCACAAGGTGTGTAGGAAATGTAGTCCGGGCAGACAAGCAGAAGCGTTAATTAGTTAAAAAAGAGGGCATACCTTCTCGTCAATTTTTCAAAACGTATAAAAAAAATTAAAAACTTAATTAATCAATTAAAAATGTATTTAAAAAAAATACATACATACTATATATATATATATATAAAGTATTCGCTCATCTGCCTTTACACTCATATGAATTTAAGTGGCATCCCATTCTTAATCCAGAGGGTTTAATATGACGTCGGCCCACCCTTTGCAGCTATAACAGCTTCAACTCTTCTGGGCAAGCTTTTCACAAGATTTAGGTGTGTTTATGGGGATTTTTAATAATTCTTCCAGAAGCTCGTTTGTGGGGTCAGACACTGATGTTGGACGAGAAGGCCTGACTCGCAGTATCCGCTCTAATTCATTCCAAAAGGTGTTCTATCGGGTTGAGGTCAGGACTCTGTGCAGGCCAGTCAAGTTCTTCCACACCAAACTTGCTCATCCATGTCCTTATGGACCTTGGATTGTGCAGTTGTGTGCAGTAATGTTGGAACAGGAAGGGGCCGTCCTCAAACTGTTTCCACAAAGTTGGGAGCATGAAATTGTCCAAAATCTCTTGGTATGCTGAAGCATTCAGAGTTCCTTTCCCTGGAACTAAGGGGCCAAGCCCAGCTCCTGAAAAACAACCCCACATCATGATCCCCCCTCCACCAAACTTTAATATTGGCAGACAAGTAACCGTTCTCCTGGCAACCGCTAAACCCAGACTCGCCCATTAGATTGCCAGATGGAGAAGCGTGAATCGTCACTCCAGAGAACGCGCCTCCACTGCTCTAGAGTTCAGTGGCTGCGTGCTCTGTCATTTTACGTGGCCTAACACTTCGTGGCTGAGTTCCCGTCATTTCCAATCGCTTCCACTTTGTTATAACACCACTGACAGTTGACTGTGGAATATTTAGTAGTGAGGAAATTTCACGACTGGACTTGTTGCACAGGTGGCATCCTATCACGGCACCATGCTGGAATTCACTGCAACCCATTCTTTCACAAATGTTAGTGGAAGCATTCTGCATGCCGAGGTGCTTGGATCTATACACCTGTGGCCATGGAAGTGATCGGAACACCTGAATTTAAATATGTGGATGAGTGAGTGAAAACTTTTGGCAATTTAGTGTATATACACATATAAAAAACATGTGCAGTGTCACAAAAAAGTTAAAAGATCAGCTCTAAGTTACATAATGAAACTATCGAGTCTCTAAAGAAAGCAGAGGTTTTCACGGAGAGCATTCCCTGTCGGGGCAACACCTCCTAAAAGAGCTGTTTGATTGACAGGCGACTTTATGCGAATACCAGCTCTTAAAACTATTCATTTGGCCACTGTGACCCATACGGAAGTATCCAAATTTTATCTTTAACGTTTTTCAATATTTCCCCCCCTTATAGGCTGTCACTTAGTCTGGACTTTAAAACACACAGGGACAACTGCATACAAACCATCAACAAAATTTATTCAGCATTAAGAAGAAAAGAAAAACAGAAAATCACAGCAATACACTTTCATGTATGCCAAAAAGACAATGTTATGCAAGACTGTGTAAATTAACAGCTGTTCCAACGCACCAGTAGTCTCTTAAATTTAGGTCAGGAATTGTGTTCCTCTTCTCTTTGCAGCCTCATCTTCACCTCCATCCCCACATCCCTTGCTCTGATCGCCTTCCATCCCTTCACCTCTCCTGCCTCCGGTCGCCGCTCTCTCACATGATAGGCCTGGGCTGCTGGGTGAGCAGAAGGCCGAAACGTTTCTTCAACTGCACCCGGTGGCGGGAGAACTTGTCGTCAGGGGAGAAACGAGCCGGGTGGGCCGAGGTGGTGGGCTGTCCATCGGGTCTCACCTTCTGTTGGTGGCAAACACAGAAAGAGTCATTTGAGTGTTGGTGTCGGATAATGATATAAAGACCAAATATACACTCGCGTGTACATTTTGAAATACTTCAGAAATCTATGGGCAACAATTCTTTCATTGTACCTGCTTGAGGTATTATATTTTCTAATAAAGTTACAAACAATTTTAGAGCATTTACTTCTGGCACAAATAACACATCGTACTGTTTTGTTGCTGCTGTTGTTGGTTTGTCATTTCCAAACCTCTTTGGTGAGTCCTTGTGTGACGAAATCCAACTAAATCCCCACAATTCTAATTGTAATGATCGTGTTAATAATACGATAAAAGTTCGCAGTAATGACGTCACATCAATAACGTATGGAGACAGATTCATATTTTCCAAGGAACCAACAACTCATAAGAACTCATAAAATTGATCAAAAATTAAATGCTAGGGGTGTTTTTTTGCCAATTTTTTTTTTAAACCTTAATCAAAATTATTCACTGTATAAACAGGAATCGTTATTTCCCCTGCTATTACTAACTGGTACAAGTTAGTTTTCGATCCTACAACAGTTTCAGGTTTAACATTATGAACCCCACGAGCCAAAAGACGTTTATAACGTCACGTTCAAACGGTGTAAACACAACGTTAGCGTTACCTTCAGGGTGTAGACTCGGTCCCCGCTTTCATTTAAGTAAAACTGCAGAAACATCACGGCAAAAAGCTCACTTCAAAGCTTTTGAGATGAAAATGAAAAACAGTTAGGCTTTACTGGGTCGAAAAACCGTACAATTTTAAAGCCAACAGACTCTTTCCGCGACGGAATCCCACGTGTAGCGCAATTTCTCCTAGCTAGAAAAACAGGGCGGATATCCGGTTCAGTACGCAGGCCGCTCAGCACCATGGGGAATTGAGTTTAAATATCAAACGCCCACAATTCACTATTGAACGTTATCAAAAGTATGTCATATTATTTTTCTTTCAACCTCTTCAATATTTGTTTTAATCAGAGCAAATACATACACCAAATACAGAGAGTTTTGTGCTGCTTTGTTTAAAAAACAACAATACCGGTTTGTCATCAACAACATATAACTTTGTGAGCACACACGAGAATTAACTTCAAGTAGCTGCGACATTTTTTTTAAAAAAGAAAAATAATTTTTTTTAACTACAAATGATGTAACTTTCAAGTAATATCAAGTTTGGAATGTTCGGGTATAAAGCTTCAAATTTAAAAAAAAACCTGAATGGTGTTTATTTTTGTTTTGAACTGTGATGACAGTACGCATGTTGCAGCATTGGCGTAACAATAATTATCACAAACAAGAAAGGTAAGCCAATGAGACTTAATTCATCACACTGTGATATGTGTCATTTGCTACTAATGGGTACAACTAATACACTGAAGAACTGCCATTTGGCATACTTCCTGTACAGGCACATTGAGTCAGTACTAACACAGAATAAGCACTAATGTTTGTTATACAGTAGTGTTATTAAGTGTGTACAATTTAAAAAAATTAAATGGTCGACCAACTGTATGTCTGTGTTAATGCACAGCAAGTATACTCAGTATCTTGTCATTTATGGAACTGATATATTCAGTCCCTCACTGATATCCACCCATCTTGTGTATTATTTGAATTCTCACTTTCCTCTGACAGCTTCATTCAACAGACCCACAGAGCTGATGGATCCAGCGTTGGCCTCTCCGCCTGAAATCATCCTAGATGACAGAGCGGATTATTCTCAGCCAGGAGGCCTACACTGCCCTCATTTCTCGCCACTATTTTCTGCTGGCAGATGCGCTCCATGGGAAGGTCCAGATAATCACAAACATGTCCCTCAAGTGAGCTACGAAATCTTCGAAAGTGAAGCGTTTTGTCCTTTGGGGGTTCATCAGATAAAAATGTCTCACCCTGCATTGCTGAAGCCGCCCACAGTTGCAGAAATATTCAGAAACAGACTGTGTTGTGATCAAAGGGACCAGCTATCGGTGCAGCATGTTCTCCACAGCCCGACTCAGCCCATCCAAGCCCAGCAGAGCCCCCTCTGCCATGGCTTCCACACCACATCGCCTCCTGGTGCTGGTGTCCAACCTGGAATGCCATCACTCCCGTGTAGCCCATGTGCTCCTCATGACTCCAGCTGGATGAATATGAGTCCTCTCTCCTCCCCACCTTGTCAGGGGTTTTGTTGGTGTCCCTGTATGCTGGCCCCCATCAGCAGCCCATCAGATGTCTGCTCCTGTGCATATTTACCTCCTCACCCATGGCTCCTCAAGTCTAAAGTTCATCCCCGCTGGTGCTTGTGCCCGCAGGCGGTGCCTGTCCATCAGACCTGCAGTCCAGCTCTGTAAGGGATCAACGCCACTTTTGATAGCCCCTGCGTTTTCTGTTATATTGGTGAATCCTTGATGTGGTACTGAGTCAAACTGCGTATTCTTGACCACAGGGATTCAAGGACAAGAGACAACGAGCAGTTGAATGGAAATGTAACGCTGGAGTCAGAGACAATCGGAGAGGAGGCCAAGACACAAGGTCAGAGATGAAAACCTTACAAAAAGTGCAGCCATACATTACTAGTATGCAAAAGTAGCCAGACTTCCCTCTCATCTTTTAAAGTGGTCTTGAGCAATACTTCTGCAAGACTTCTGAATGTCTTTTCAAGGTTTTGGTTTGGACATTGGCTGCTTTTTCACACATTTTCAATCCAACCCCACCATGTTCTGAGGGAATGTGCTTTTTTTTTTGCTTGCCCTGTTTAATCATTGTAAATATTAATAATTTTTTGAGCTACTTGACTAATTTGAATTTGAATTTGAACTAATGAATAAAGTATTTTTCTATTCTATTTTATTAACGCCCAATGTGACATATATGTCACATTACAGATCTCTGACAGTGGGGGGTGGTATTTTGAAAAAAATGTCAGAAATTTGTTCTATGTGGTCTATTTAGTCTGTGTTATGACCCCCTTAATTTTCATCTAAGTAGAAATGGGTCCGGGTTCTTATGGGTTAAGGGATGACAGACTGATTGTGTCTACACACGACACATGGCCTTTTGGTTAAGGAACCAATTTTAAATGACATCTTTGGGCACTTTGTTACTCGAAGCTTGAAAACTGCTTAAATAATTGACAAGAAAGCTGGTCTAGGAGGGTTCGGGTGGTGTTGAAGAATAACGGTGCTCATACTAAACACAGACTTAAAGCTAAACATCAGTATTTAGTCACTGCAAGAACTCTGAAGTACTCGGCCTGTCTGATGCTTTCTGTCTTTCATCACAGGAGAACAGCAGAGAACTGTCACACCCGGAGTGCACGAGCTCCAAGAAAACCAGCCAGATCACAAGCTAACAGAATTCAAAGTTTCTCCCGGATCTTCACCTGCTTGGGAGGAACAACTCGTCGCATTTGAGGCCTACGCGGACTACAAGACGATAATGGACTCGCTCTGTCCCGAGGTTCCCAACTCTAGGCAGTAGAAACCATCGGATTTACCTTTAGACTGTCAGAATTGACGCCTTTCCTGATTTGTAAATTGGTGTTTGTTGCGTGAAACTAACTCGCCATCACCTGTTTCCCCCGCTCTCTCTCTCAGATTCCAGGAAAAGACGAGTGTGACATCAGGGAGAAAGGAGAAACAGGAAACTTCTCATTTCTGGAGTACCTGGATGAGTTGTGCAGCGATGAGGACTTCATGACAGAAGTATGTTTATCAGTAGCATTACCATGTCACAGTTTTCCGCACTAACACTTTATTTTCAGTGAAGCAGAGTGTTAAGAAAAGGATTTCCAGGTAAAGGTGGACAGAGTAGGTTAAATCTCCCCAAAAAGGTGGGGCAATCAATCTTTTATCTTTGTAATCTTGCCATTCCCTGTCTAAATACTCAAAGGATAGCCTGGCTCTGGGAAACTATTTCGATTTTTTTTTGGTGTGCAATACAAGCTTGTTTTTAATCTCTGAATTCTCCAACAATCTCTACTGGGGACGGGTCAGGACTGCAGGCTGGTCAGTCCAGTACAGGAAAACCTCTTCTTCTACAGACACGTCTGTGTAAAGTGCGCAGAACGTGTTTTTCCCTCGTCTTGGTGTATAATTAGGATACTCATACAACGCCATACCGCCATAGAGCCTTGCTTTTGGACTTTTGGACCAATAATACTGATTGGTCTGTCCACAATACACCTATCCATTGTGTGACGGTCCATCTCAGATGCCTCCTAGTCCAGAGAAGTTAACGGCACCTTTGGACAAAGTCAAATTTTATTTTATTTTTTTTTCCAAGTACCTTTTGCCTGTGCAGCTACATCAACCATTGTTGAATGGTTTTTGGTGGAACGCAACCTGAGGGACTGAAGATCACCGGTGTCCAATTTAGCCTTGCACCCCCTTGCCCTTTACTCAGGGAAATTCCTCCAGAATACTTGATTCAATTTGCGATATTTCACACTGTAGAAGAAGAAATAATGATCAACGATAATAAAGCGAAATGATGAGAATAGTGCAAAATACTCTAAATGAATAATGGGAATTGTGGGCTCGCTAATGAGGACTCAGGTATCCAAATGCCTTGTCATGTAATTAGTGACGACATGCCATTGTTGGTTCACTAACAAGAGATGCAGTGTTAATAAAACACCCATGATAACGTTGTAAGTGATCATGTTTCAGTAGATGTTAGACCCTCTGTTAATCATTTCAGACTAATTGATCCTTTTGTACACCTTCACATGCTGAAGGCCACAGATTCTGTTCACATGCAGGGTACGGAAATAGTACACACTTGGTAAAATGTCTCCATTTAGTGTGGATCATACAGGTGGAATGTAGGACTTTATTTCTCTGTGTCCACGTGACTCATCCACATTTCTTTCTGTCAGGTGGAGTCGATCCTGAATACTGACCAGCTGAACTCCCTCCTCTCCTCAGACCCGGACACCATTGATATTTTTGACCTGGGGCAACAACAGGAGGAGGTAACGAGTGTTTAAGCGCCGTAAATGTTCACCATTGCACTTTCAGCTCTTTGTTTTATCGTTTCTGTTGGATGACAGCATGCCGTAAGACTGTCCCCTTGACTCCTTTCCCAATTCGCACAAGCTTGATTCCTCTCCTGGACTCCTATGCTCGCACCTTAGAACCCTCCCACCAAAGGTGTCCTTCAAAACTGAGCCTTTTTCCATTTGGTACCTCCACATGGTTGCCATCTTAACTGGTCGTGTGGTAAATTACCAGGAATACGTCACAGACTGACACTGCAAGTGTGTTTTGATACTGGAGGGACCGTCTAAGTGAGCCTCCACCGTCTCATTCCGTTGTAAAATTAGACATTTATATGAGTCTGCAAAAACTGTTGCAGCCAGCCTGCATTAATCGATTTGACAGGAAGGATCCTGTCATCTGATCCAAACTCCCCTGATAGCAGCACATTTTGAAGGTGACTGGGAGGGGTGAATGCAGGCTTCTCCAAGTCAGCACCCGACCCATTCGTGGCGTTTTACTGTTGCAAGTGTGCAATATGTGTCATTTGTAATGGTTACGAAAGACTGCATGCATTGGGAATTATGTGGAATTTATATTGTTGCCATTTAAATTTGCCGTAACCGTGACAGCAACAGTTGCGTCCAGGACAATTATCCCAACAAGTACAATAAAGTTTATCATACTGCATCTTATCTTATCGTACCATAAATTATAGCTTTGCTTCCGTCTGATAAGGATCAAAGCCACAGCTGAGGTAAAATGTAAATATAAATGTACTTTATTTATACAGCCCTTTACAGACAATCCTTACGATGTACCAAAGTGCTTTACAGCAGGTAATAAATAAGGAGAAGAATAAGTAAAAACAAATAAAAACGATATGAGAACAGTAAGAGCAATAAAATACAACAAAATCGAATAAGATCAAATAAGATAAAAGTGTCATCATACTACTGGGTATTAAAAGCAAT
Organism: Odontesthes bonariensis; assembly: GCF_027942865.1. NCBI lineage: Eukaryota > Metazoa > Chordata > Actinopteri > Atheriniformes > Atherinopsidae > Odontesthes > Odontesthes bonariensis. Next base: position 21,041,608 of record NC_134524.1, read on the forward strand.
CCTAAATAAGTAGGTTTTTAGCCTAGATCTGAAGAGGCCCAGGTCAGAAATAAGACGTAGCTTAACGGGGAGCTTATACCAGAGCCTGGGGGCAGCAACAGAAAAGGCTCGGTCACCCCAGGGTTTGTATTCTGACCCGGGGACTTCCAGTAAAAATTAATTTGTTGACCTCAGAGCTCTACCAGGATTGCGGACTGTTAAAAGCTCATATAAATATGATGGGGCGAGGCCGTTAAGAGCTTTAAAAACAAACATTAAAAGTTTAAAATCAATTCTATAAAGGACAGGAAGCCAATGGAGGGAGTTAAGAACAGGAGTGATGTGCACACGTCTGTTGGTGTTGATTAAAAGACGGGCAGCAGCGTTCTGCACAAGTTGAAGGCGACTGAGAGACGCTGACATAAAGCGCATTGCAATAGTCTGACCTTGAACTTATTAGGGCATGGATGGCTTTCTCGAGGTCATCACGACTTAAAAACATTTTAACTTTGGCCAGGAGACGCAACTGGAAAAACATAGTCCTGATGACCTTGTTCATTTGTTTGTCCAACCTCAGATGACTGTCAAAGGTCACTCCCAGATTTCTGGCGGTTGAACTAAGTTTTCAAGACAAGGCAAAGCCAGCCGTCACAGTATCCCCAAAACACAATGAACTCAGTTCAGTCATTTAAATGAAGAAAACTTTGGGCCAACCACTGCTTAATATCAGCAATACAATTAAACAAAGAACATTGTTACTAGGTAGAAGAATCTAAATATGATGATCGGCAAAAGAACAGTTGCATTGTTGGCGGGTTGTTAGAACTGTGTGGATGAGTACAAGAAGGCAGCATGTTATGATAAGGTCCCTGCTTTCTTATTCCAACATCATCTGCAGGAAATTCTTGCCATGTTCATTTGATCCCCTGGCATTTCAGGTCTGTGGTGAAACTTTAAATCAATTCCCAAAATACTGTAATCTCTCACTCATCTCCCTCTTTTCCTACAGACAACCCTGAGAGAGAACTCACACCTACTTCCTGTCAGCAACGGACCCGTCACCGTGGAGACATCTCGGCCGACTTCACACGGTGACCAAACGCTTCAGCGCCCAGTCTTGGATCCTCCGAGCATAAAGACCGAACCAAACCACACCGGACAAACGTCACCAGAAAAGGTGGGACCAAAGGAGGCCCGGGGAACCAGTTCCCGGCCCTTGCCGCCACATCCTCAAGAGGACTCCACTGAGGCTACACCTGAGGGTCACATATTTCCACCAGGCGAAGAACACGACAGCCCAGCTTTGCTTAACACCTGCGCCAGCGTTTGCCACCACTGCTCCTTTCTCAAGCAAAAGAGGTTTGCTTCTCACGCAACCCAAACTGAGAATTTCTCAGACTCGGTCAATGAAACGGCAAAACCACCCCGATCGGAACCTGCCGCCGACCTCGGAGCAAAAGCACAAGGTGAAAGCGAGAGAGGATGCGGAGAAAATCTGGAGACGTGTGCTGGAGCAGGAGAGACACAAAAGCAGGAAAGCGTGGCAGAAACTTGGTCAACAAAGGTTTTTGAAAAGGAGGTGGACATTAAAGACATCCCGAAACCTCCGAGGCTGCCCAGCCAAAGTGAAAAAGAAGAAGAAAAGTGCTCAGTGGTAGGAGCAGGGGAGAGGAAACCAACTGAAAAGAACTTGGCGAAAACACCTGAATTCACCCCAAAGGGGGATTTGGGGGAAAAACAGAGAAAGTACTCGAGGAGAAGACAATTATTTAAAGGAGAGGAGGGCGAGTGTAAAGGGCAGTGCTCAGGGACAGCAGAGAAAGAGGAACAGAAAGAGCTTACAGGAGAGATGCATAAATTACAGGTGTATGCTGGGAATCCCCTCCATTTCTGCACAGAAATGGGGCCAAATGAGACTTGTTCATCCAAGACTCAAGGAAAGGAGAGACCAGAGGAGGGGAATCAAACATCTGGATTTGTGAGGCCAAGAACGAGGAGTATAGCGGCAGAAGAAAGAGTACAGACAACACCCACGACCAGGGGGAGAGTCAAATGCTCAGAGACGAAGCCCTCACCCAAGAGAGAACTGGAGATAAACCTGCAGGAAACCACAAGTGAGCCACAGTTCCTGCCAGCTGCAAGTCCAACAAAAAGAAGCAGAAGAATGAGAGCGGAAAAGACGGCAGGCAAGGCCAAGGTTGCAAAGAAAGATTTGACGGCACACAAAGCCAAGATTTCCAGAAACGGGGGTCGTCCTGCTCAGACGCAGATGAAAAAAGAATCATTAAGGGGTGCGAAAAATGTTCCGAAAGGTCCAAGAGAGGCAGCACTGGATGACCGGTGCGAGGCCAAGCATCCCACCACAAGGCTGAGGGCACAGTCTGCCATTAGGTGCGGGGAAAGTCCAAAATCACCCCCCACTCTGCTCCCAGAGTCGAATCAAAAAACTCCGCAACAAAGGACTGCAGTCCTGGAAACAAAAACTTTGGGAGTAAAGTCTAAAATTTCAAAAAGGCAGAAGAAGAAGCTGAAAAAGGAAAACTTTTAAAAGGAGAAAAAAGTAACAGATTCTGATTAGATATAGACTTTATTCATCCCGCAACGGGGACATTTTTAGAGGAAATGAGGGATTGAAGAAAAAAAAAAAAAGAAGAAGAAGCTACCAGCAGACGTCATCATGGGCAACGGGAGCGCATGGATCCAGAGTTTGTGTTTTAAAGATATTCCACATAAAGACATGATAGTGGTTAGAAGAAATAATAAAAAAATACTTTAATTAAAAGAGTTCAGTTTATTGTCAACAACAATCACAAAAATGAAAGAATTATTCCTTTTCATAAAATCCATTTTAGGATTTACAGTATTTAGTTTCTTTTGCACACACACCACTGTCCCATCACAAAAAGTCAGCATACATGAGAAATTTAATAAATAACATTTTAAATGGCAAAGTTAACTCAATAGCTCTGAAACAACAAGTGACAGATTTATTTTGAGTAAGTTATAAAAAAATAAAAAAAATAAAAAAAGGCTCACTGGTAAACATACACACGAGGAGCTGGGTACACACACACACACCCACACACTTCAGAAAGCCACTGTAGCATCCTTTCACCCTTCTTCAAGACATATTTTGGCTTGTCAGTGTTTGTGCAAACTAATGCCAGACTTAAAAACATCAAAAATCATTGTCAGACAAAAAAAAATTATATATATATATATATATATATATATTCTTTAAAATGTACAAAAATACAATTCTTCGTCGATTACTCTAGTTCAAACATGATGGCAAAAAAAAATAATAAATAAATAAAAAAGTCATGAGGCTTTTGTAGCGTAACCCAAACGGTTTCATTCAAACTTCTTTTTACTTTTGTGAGCGACTCCGTTGTTGTTTACAGCCTTCCCATTGGCCAGCAGAGTGAGTGACCCTCGAGAGCCCGCCTCCTCGGGCATCAGGTACTCGCTTAAAACCCTCTGATAGGTCGGGTGGGTCGTCAGCACTCGCAGCAGATTTTCTGTGGGCCAAATGATCCGTCAGTTTAATGCCAACCGACAACGACACAACGCCATAACTGTGCCTTTAGAATAACCTCATTCTAACCGTCTCAACTCTGTTCGGGGTTGTTTGAGTACAATGTGTAAGCTCTGTGCCAATAATGAGACTGTATTTCACAGTTTTCGCTCGTGCTGGAAACAGCTGCCTGTCTGGAAGTAACCAAGCATGCTGCTGGGGAGGCAGCACCAAGCCGACACTCTTACTGAGGGGACGCTCCCTGTTCCAGCACCACTTACACGACCAAATGACCACAGATGCTCACCTTCCGTAAGCGTGCCCTGACTGGAGGCCTCGGCGTAAAGTGCAGCAGTGTTGTGCTGGGGAAGGCCCAGCAGCGCCCCCATGAGGCCCGAGAGCTCCCCTGCACTCAGGCTGCCTCTGCCCTCTGTGTCAAACAACTGCAAAACAAGAGACAGCGCATTCAGAACAAAGAGAAACCAGCAGCAGCAGGTGTTCATCTTCTTTATTTGCAGTCAGGGGAACATCGATCCTCTGGATAAAACGAGGACTTACAGGAAAAGCAGTGTGAAGAAGTGACTTGAAGCTGGTGAATCCGGTAAGGGCCGAAATACTCAAACAGACCTGCCTGAGGTCCACACTTTCATCCTGAAGATGGAAACAAACAAAAAAAGGGTTTACACGTGTGAACGGAGATTCAATCCGGTTCAGGCCTTGCAAACAGCCGGCACTGAAACAAACACTCATCTGTTAGCAAACTGCTCCCATTCTCCGAACACCGAGGCTGCACTCTGAACAGACCCGTGTGCGTTCTGAAGAGCAGAAGGGAAAGCAGCTTTCTCTACACCTTCTGCATGTTACTGGCAGCAGAAAACCTGCACTGCATTAAGAGGCATTTTCTGGAACATCCGAGGCTTCCATTAAAACAGCCGCAGGAACTCTTACAGTCCCAGAAAACACCAGATTAAACACCAGACTGGTAACATCAAAGAGAAGCCCAGAGGACCATCCAATCTCGTTTCCAGAAATAGGTGCAGCGAAGTTGGAAAAAAATAAATTAGAATAAATAAATCAAGCAGTTAATCTTGGATATTCACACACACACACAGACAGAAATGAGCATACCTTTGAGTACAGGCCACAGATACGGACGGCTGTTCGTTTATCCGTCAATGCCAGAATAGAGGCGAGCTCCTCTGCGCTGGCCTTTGACCCTGGAGCACCTGAGCGACACCTGTCAGTCATTCTGTCCAGCGCCACTTCTACCTCATGCGCTCCCAGACTGAGAGACAAAGAAAGAAAGTGACGCTCATTAAAGCCAAACAGCATTTACGCAGATTTAGCCAAACATAAAAGGACTTTTTTTTTCTTTTTACCCATTTTTGTGCAGCAGTGACAGCGTTTCCCTGGCAGGAGAGTCCAGAGGCAGCGAGAGACCGCCGAGTTTACTCACAGGAACTCGGCCCTCCATCACATAGTCTGTAGCTGGGATTCCTAAAGCCCTGAGGCACAGAACCCAATTACACAATGTTAATTAAACAATGTGACAGCCATGGGGTTCCCACAAATGAACCAGAGCGTGAGTAATTACAGTTCCACGGAAAGGTGAGTTCGACCTCAGGTCCTCTGAACTAGACAGACCTGAACACACCAGTTGAAACACTTATAACAAAACTCTTCCACTATTCCAAGCTGACCAGTAAAATATGGCTCATCGGTACCATCTAGTGGCAGCCATGTGCAAGGACAGCCCTGTCACAGCTCCAAGACACAAGATGCCTGGTAGATAGTGTTCAGCAGTGCAGGGAAGCCTCAACTCACAATTATCGCCAGTCCTTTTATTTAGCTTTCATAATATGAATCTGTGTGCTTGACAAATCTTACTTGGCCACGAGCTTCTGAACATTGTCTGCATACAGGTTGGGGTCATTCTTCTCCTCCTGGGACGGGTTGTAAACTGGCAGGAACTGCGGCACAATTTAGAAAAATAAAAATAAATTAAAAAAGGACATAATTCTTTCATTTACTCACAGCAACTGCTTAATGGTAAGAAAAAGGGTCAACTTTGAGACAAATAAGATCATGAATAAAGAAAAATAAATAAATTTTAAAAAAAACACTCCCTGTTAAGATTTTTTTTCCTTTCTTAAAGCAATGTTATGACAAGGCAAGAAGTGGTGACCGACCTGGCTAAGAACGATCAGTTACACCTCCGGACACCCACACACCATTACTGCTAATTAAGATCTTTGCCGGATCCGTTTAGAGAATATTCTGTGAAATCAATCCCATGGTCTCACCTCAACTGTCATGTTGGTGTAGAACTGTGAAGTGGTGTGCCACAGTGCTTCTGTCCTGATGGATAAAAAGATCACATTTCATTCAACAGCACTCCTGACAGGTGCCCAATTCACTTCAGCGCCAAACTGACTGCAAAGACCGTCGAAGGGGTCCATTTCTAAGGCTTCAAATCTAATCTCTCGTCTAAGAACATGTGCCGACCGCTCGGGTAGCTGTAGCTGACCAGGCCAACCAGATTGTAGCACTGAAGACGTAAACCAGGCACCGACAGTTTAAACAGGACCCCCGAAACATAAACACACACAGTGGGTCTGGACTGACAGCGCTGTGAGACGAACTCCTCTATAACAACATGAGATGCTTAGAACAAACATATTTGGGAGAATGATCAAATGAATGAGAGTAGAAACTAAAATCACAATTCAAGACATCTAAATGCATTTCTTTGAAGGTTCTTAAAGCGTTTGAGACTCTAAAGTTCCATTTTTATCTGTCTTTATCTCATCTTTTAACTAAGATGAATGTCCAAACCCAAAAAGACTTCATCCAACTACAGTTGTGACTGATATAGATCTAATAAGTTGCCTCTCAGACTCAGCTTTCACCAAAACAGCTCTTATGAGCACACAGCGATGCTTAAGAGAGTTGATATATTAAAAAAAAAAAAAAAAAAAAAAAAAAAGGAGGCTGGAATTCCTGGAAGCTCCAGAGTTTACATTTCGCCCTGCTTGTGTTGCAACCCAGCGCTTCCACCGCTGCGGCGTCCGACAGATACAAGCCCAGGAAAGACTGAGGAACTCACCAGGTTGTTCCTTTGTACGTCCAGCGGACGGTATCCTAAGGAAGAGCCATAAAAGCACTCGTCAAACAGTGGAAACTTTATAAGGATGAAGAAGAAAAAAAAAAAAAAAAAACTTTGGCACAGACAGAGGGAGTGTTTTGTTTTTAACTGCACGCCTCATTTCACTCACATTTCCCTCATTAAACACCCCGACAGGTATGCAAACACTGGCCTGGTCAAACATTACAGTTATGCCCAGTGACATGACTACAGCCTGTTAAAAATGTAGGCACACACACACACACACAAAAAAAACAAAAAAAGGTGATGTAATGCATCTCACTACCACACCATCCGCCTTTTTAAGACTCAAGTCTTTGACATGATGACATAAAAACAACACGGAAGGACTTCTTTTGGTTTGTCACAGGGTTGTTTTTCCACTTAAATCAGCACCTAGCTCCAAAGTATATTCTATAAATAAACCTGACTGGACTCTTGGACATTTGGCCGATGCTTCTGTACAGTTACAGCGAAGATGAATTCCTGACTGATCCACCTCAATATGCCCCACCAAAAAACAAAAAAAACAACAACAAAAAAAAAAAAGCGACAAATTGAAGTGCAGCGCCGAATCGACATGGAGCATGATGTTCTTAAAGCAATTGCGTGGAGAGCAGCCACTTCTTGTGAGCCCACTCCTGGTGGCACACTGCGGCCGATTTATCTCCAGTCTTTATATTCCACGTCGACGTTATTGTCGATGCTGAAGTCGGTCACGGTCAAATGAAGGCGCACTGAAATGCACCTAAAAGCAATTCGACCGAGTTCATATCAGCAACCCACTGCATCAGCTATGGGCTTCAGTGAGGACGGCAACTGGTGATGCATGATGGACAAGAAAGTCCAGTCGCACTGGAACTGTACGAATTTACGCCCTGCTCCGAACAGAAAAGCTGGATTTCCTGCCAAATCTATCATTTGTTCCATTTCAAACTGCTGAATACCAGGGCTGGGTGTGACCGACTGCTACGCTTTTACTACACCGAAAACAGAAAAAAAAAACGCAAGATACCAAAAGGATGAAAATACTTTTAGAAAGTCAATTTTTTCAAGTTGCGAATCAAATCAAGATTTTTATACAAATCACCCCCCATACACACACACACCCCCCCCTCTAAAGTCTATACTGTGCAGTCTCTCATGCATTGTACAGCACTTTTCAGAAAGCTGCTCGTTTGCCTGATCAACACCGTTAATCGTTTTTATATCATCCATGTCTGAAAGGGCCTCCCCTCACTTCGCAGCTGCAAGCATCTATGAAATAAACCCGACCACCCCAGCGATTCCACTCACCAATTTGTTTGGGTAATGCAACAGAACTGGTTGGACGGGGACTCCGGCGAGGAAGGCACCTGGAGTGGAAATGGAGAAGAGAGACCGGAATGACCGAGAGAAATACCTCAGAGCAAGGAGCAGTCAGACATTAGGTTGCAACACAACGAGCTGCAACGCCCTTCTCTCTCTCTCTCGTGCCACTCATTCCAACGTGATTTGTACAAACATCACCTGAGCAGCATGTTCCGTCTTAGTCATGGAGGAAATAAAAACAGACCGGATAGACTGCACTGATTAGCAAGAGCACCACATGTTCAGTTTTTATTTTTTTCATGTTCTCTTGCATGCGTTTTACTCACCAGGCTTGAATTTGAGGAGAGCGCGGCCATTAGTTGTAGTTCCCTCGGGAAACATCAGCATCTAGACAGGAAACATCAAATGTCAGCGTACGAGTTGAGCCCCGTTACTGAGACGGAGGTACACGAGCATCGAGCTCTCACCTGAGGCCAGAGGCCTTCAGAGGTCAGCCTCTCGTTGAGCTGAGCGACGGCCTTTCTCCTCGACTCTGGATCCTTCCTGCTCACGATCACAGCCTGGTTAAACTCCAGCAGAGCTGAAACACAGTTAAGGAGAAAAACAAAACATAAAAACAGTCACAAGAACTAAATTGGAGGGGAAAAAAAAAACAAAAACAGGGAATGGGTCCAAACTAAGCAAGAAAAAAAATAAATAAATAAAAAAAAAAAAAAAAAAAAAAAAAAAAAGAGAGAGAGGAAGTACCAGAGCAGACTAGAAGCCAATGGAGTGAGTCACTTGTTGATCTTTGGACTTCCTTTCATGATTATTTATATATTTTTTTGGTTTAATCTTCCCATCTATTCTAAATAATGCTCTCATTAACTCTTTCGGTGCCATAGACGTCAATTTAAAAAAAAACGTTCACTGCCAAAGACGTCTATAGACGTCAATTGCGTTTTTTAACGGAGCGGGCTGGGGGACAATCTAGCGGAGTTCGTCACTAAATCTTAGGCTTGTAAACACTAAACAGAGAATATACTGGCAAAATTACCCGCAAGGTGGCAGCAGTGCCACTTTGCACAAAAAAAGAAAAAGCGTGTTTTCTCCGTTTTTTGGGTCAAACAGCTGATTTTGGTGAAACCAACCCATGTTCTACTGTCTATTACTAAAAGACTGAAAATGGTAGAAACAAACTTTTTTTTCCTGATCAAAGAAGAGAGTCTACTCTTTCTTTTGGTAATTTCGGTGTGTACATAGTCATAAGACACACTTTTCTGAGAGTCTTGGAAAATCAGTCAAAATACTGAAAAACACTTGGCAGTATGGGTGGCTCTGAACTGAAAATGGCTGGCAGCCAATGAGTTAAACAAGTAATAGGTGGAGAACTTTGTGTGGGATTTCTTATCTTCGGGCGCATGGCACTAAAAGTGTCATTTGATCTGAAAGCGGCAAACACCGAGGAATGAATTATTGACCCGCTCCTGCTGGTCCGCAGCTGTCAAAGAAGTTCTGGGTGAGTCAATAAGCAGAGAATCATAAAAAAATTTAAAAAAAACACCCCCAATGCTCACTCAGAGCCAATTCCAACAGTCTCCTTTCCGTTCCTGGGCCATTTACACGGACAAACAACTTGAGCTAAACAGAACTCGTAACCCGATTCGAAAATGAGCGTTTTTAAAAAAATGCGAACCATCTGGCATCTCAAAGCTCTCCTCTGTGTCCGACAATAAAGGCTACAAAAGCCACCTCATTAAAAGGTAAAGCCGGTTTCAAAGTCCATAATATGCACACGTGTCATCTGAAGAATTGGGGTAAAAGGACAAAGACTAAAAGAAAATGACAATCTGCGATATTTTAACACTAAACACAGCTTCAACAACAGTTCGATGGAGGTTCTTGAAAGAGCGTGCGGCTTCTTGCGGAAACACCCTGAGCCTTCACCCCACTGAATAACACCCTTGGTTTGGCTGAAAGGATTTTCACAAAGCAAGTCAGATTGGAGTCTGTATAGATCAAATCTTATGGAACTACAGGGACTCACGGACCATTTGGGGGCTCCCATTGAGGTTTTGGGTCGAGTTTGTTTTCCTGAGTTAGGGTCGCTGCCCAAGAACAACAGTCAGGTCTTAAATAACACTTAAAAAAAAAAAAGAAAAAAAAAAAGGCAGTTCTCACAATGAACAATGTCACGAGGCAAAAATCATACCTTCAGGGAAAACCAATTGTTTAGTTTGTCCCTTATGGGCTATGGTAGTGACATACTGCTGCAACAAGGTTGAGCAGTAAGAAAGGAGACTCGTGGCAACTTCTGATGCAAGCTACTTATCATCACGAAAACATAAGCCCCTTTCACACTGCCGAATAACCCGCGTTTAATTCGCGAATTTAGCGTGTCCGCTGTTGCGTTCACACTGCCGACCCGGGCTGCCGCGTCAACTCGACTTTCGACCCGCGTCGGACCCTAGTCTTTTTGCCGAGCCGAGTTTGATGTGAACGCAATCGACACGGGTCGGACGTGGGCGTGGTGTGATGTGAGGAGTTTAAAAGACAGAATGGACAGCTGATTCAGAACAACAGCGACAGGTGAGGACAAGTTTTACTCTGTTTTGGCCTACATCAAGTTGGAGACATTTTTTAATATAGCCAACTGGGGAGACAAGGAGGTCCGCGAGCGCCTCAACCTCCGAGCAGAGGACGTTATTTTCCGCCACATTTCAGGGACGGTGAAAGATGGACCTCTGCTGGAAGGGCTGGCGAGGAAGATGGGAGAGCGCGGTTTCCCACGCACCGTAAAGTAACATCTCCATGAACTGCAAATACAATTGCATAAACGATATCTCAAGGTGTCCCGCCATCGTTTGTTTGAAAAATTTAATGCAGACAGGTGTATTTAACCCTACCTCCGACGCATGGCTTGTGCCTACGTCATTGTACACGCCCAGCATTTTATGTGTTTCGTGTGACGCTCTGCCACTAGGCAACGCCCCCTGAACTCGGCTTCAGGCGACACGGGTCGCTCTGACACGCCAAGCGTTCACATTGCTCGACGCGGGTCGAAGGTGCAATTTGGACAGTGTGAAAGGGGCTTTTGTCATGACTACGATACTGCATTTCTGCCGATTGACTGTCCCGAATGAAATATGCAACTTCCACCGATTCAAAACAGAGAAAGCAACCAGAAGCGGAGTGGAGCTTGGCATTTTTCCTCGTTTTAACTTGCTAAAGTCCAGAGCCGCAGCCGCTTACCTCCGATGACGGGCAGGCTGGTATTCTCCGAACGTGACACCACCGTCGCCAGCTCGGTGAGACACAGAACCAGCATGTCCAGGAAGCCGCTGTGGGGCGCCACCACCAGAACCGGCGCCTCCTTCAGGCCGGCCCTGCGACCTTTGACCCTCACCCACAGGAAACCCAGGGAGAAGAACACGGCTCGGCTCAAGAACAGGATGATCGGGTGGAAAAACCAGTGCCTCCAGCCCGTTACGGGTCGCGAGCGCTCCTCTGCAGAAAGGCCTGCCAGTCGCAGTCGGGCAAGAGGCCATGTGATGAGGAAGAGCAAAGCCGCCAGAGTGATGCGTAGAGGGAAGAGGACGCTGCCCAGGATGATTCCCTACAGCATCAGAGGGGGAGAAAAGATTAAATACTGTTCTAATCAACATGTAAGCGTCTTTATAGGGCAGGGATTCTTTTGGGGCAATTTTAAAAAAAACTCCCCATTTCCAACACTGTAATACAAACTTACCTCTCCATATGTGGAGAAGTTTGTATGGCGGTCATACGGCAGCACGTGCAGCAACCATCCGCTGTTGCCGAGCCGCACCAATGTGCCCAATGATGTGACACAATTCAGTGGCACGTTATCAGTTATGCCTGCCCTCCCCAAAGACCTTTATGACTCACCTAGTTTGCTTAGAGTCAGGAAGGAGTGTAAAAGCCTCTGTGTTCTTTGAGGTGATGTTGAATCTATAGCTTGTGTGTGTGTTTGTTTGGCCCTGGAGTGCACAAAAAGTGAAAACTAAACCAAAAAATATCAGAGAACAACAAGAACAGTCTGGAAAACAAGTTAAGAATCAAATCAGTTCAAACTAAACATTTAAAGGGATAGTTTGCCTCTTGACACGAAGCTGTATGACATCCCATATTAGCAATATCATTTATGAACATTGACTTACCCCCCGCTGCGTATTGTGAGCCGAGTTTTGGCGTCCACGAAGGTAGTCCGGCTAGTTGGCTGGGGCTAGAAAAATAAAGCGTCTTGCTTCTCAAGACAATATGCGTTCAAAAGAGTAATACATTTGCATCACAAAATCGTCCCTCCAGGAAAAAAGTCAGACCTCACATCGCTTGGTGCTATTTTTGCCTCCCTTCGTATCACTGCGTGCTGTGTAAACCGTGCAGACCGAAGTGCCGACCGAGCAGTAAACACGTAACAGGTGCGGCTGTAGGCAGGTGGCTGAACGCATTGATATGACGGGAGGAAAAAATAGCGCCAAGTGATTGTGAGGTCTGACTTTTTCTGGATGAACGACTTTGTGATGCAAATGTATTACTCTTTTGAGCACATATTGTTTTGAGAAGCAAGACACTTTATTTTTTAAGCCCCAGCCAACTAGCCGGACTACCTTCGTCAATGCCAAAACTCGGCTGGAACTCGGCTCACAGGACGCAGCGGGGGGTAAGTCAATGTTCATAAATGATATTGCTAATATGGGATGTCATACAGCTTCATGTCAAAAGAGGCGAACTATCCCTTAAGTTAGGGCTGGGTGAGATAACTCGTTATTATCGCTTTAACTCGCCAATTATTTAACGCCGATAAATATTTTATCGCGCATTAACGCAGTTTTTTAAATTTATTTTATTATTGTAAAAGTCTGTTGCTGTCTGCTGTGGAACCTGAAAAGAAAGTAATCGGTGGATCCACCAAACATGGAGAAGGGTACAGAACTTTTACTCGGCCATTTTCATTTTAAAGTTCTTCCAGACGGCGGAGTCGACAGAACCAAAGTCATCTGTAAACACTGCCAAGTTGAATTGTCTTACCACCGTAGTAGTTCCAGTCTAAAATATCACTTAAAGGCAAAACACACAACTGATAGCAGCAAGTCATTCAAGGAAACAGACAGTGGACCGAGGCTTCTACATAAAAAAAAAACTTCAGAAAAGAAGATAAAAGAAATACAACATGGTTTATGGGGATTTTACGTTTTTTAAAGTGTTTTTTTGCAATAAAAAAAAACAAAAAAAAAACTAATATCTTGCCTGTTTAGTGAATTATCACTAATGTTTCTATTTATTTGGTGCCACTTCTGAAATGATACACAGACACAAAAAGTTATAAAGCAAATTAATGAGGCACAGAAAGACTGTTGTGTCTCATTTCAACTTCATCTGTGCCACTTCGGAAGTGGGGAGTCCACTTTGAGAAAAAAAAAAAAAAAAAACTAAACCAACGAACACCTGCAGTCAAACCACAGCCCAATTAGTTTCAGGTGGCTGAATGAATCGTATCTCCTTCACAAAAACCCACATAAACATGCGTGAATGTATATCAAGAGCTTTCAGTGGTTGTGCTGTCAATGGAGAGCAAATAATTCAAAACCTTACCCTTATCCTCTGGGCTGTTGTCAGCTTAATCGCGTGGATAAACGGATGTGGATACTCGTGCGTTGCCGAGAGAGAGTCGTGGGTCTCCATAGTTACAAAAAAAAAAAAAAAAAGAAAAGAAAAAACCGTCAAGTTGACTAAAAATGTTTTAAATGGTGAAAACAAACTACAAAAAAAAAAAAAAACTTCTCCGTAACCGAAGGACGCGAATAAACTTTTTAAAAACTGCCAAACAGGTGTCGTCTCGTGGTAAAACAGCTTCACGCGCAGTTAATTAAAAAAAACAAAAACCTGAACGTTAGCCTTAAAAATAAAGAAAAACTCGCGAGGAAAAACAAAACACGTTCGACAAAAACAGCACACGAACGGCTAAAAACAAAGTTGTCTGTTTTTGCTCACACACATGACGAGCCGCAATGTAAAAGACTGACGCCAAAAAGTTCATCCTTTCCTCTTTCTTGTAGCCTTTCCCTCACCTGTCCCGCCCCTTCGCGGCGTGTCAGACCGGCCCACAGCCATTCAGCGTCGGGTCAGGCGAGTCGAACCGGTCCCGAAACTCAAATGCGGGGACATGTTATAGAAGCTCGTTGCTGCCAGAAAATGAGAAAATGATTTTGGTGCATCAAAATAATAATAATAATAATTAAAAAAAAAAAATCATGATAAAAAATAAGGCTAGAACATGCAGTGAATAACACTTTTCTCATGTTTGCTATGTTTTATGTATGTGTCCCTTATTTGGCCACTTAAGTGTCTTCATTTTGAAACAGCTTGTATTTTGAGTAGTCAGTCTTATATAACAATTCCTTTTTTATTTTTTTATTTAATGGAACAAAGTCTTATGAGCTAAGTCAACAGATGTACCAGACAAGCTATTGTAATCGTGGAAAGCAGTGTTCGAATTATCCAGCGGACTTTTTTGCGGATCAATTGATGACGTCAAACCCCCCAAAAAAAAATATCATAATAATATCATGATATGCAAACACAACAATACGTTATCATCACAAAAGTGTAATTTAGTCCCATTTGGGGGGTATCAAGTCTCAATCGGGGGGGTCAGACCCCCCCCCCGTAATTCGAACACTGGTGGAAAGTGGCAAATGGTCAATAGTTTCTATCCATCTATACCTACAGTGAACTTTTCTTGCTAAAGCTGTGAAAACATTCACATACACAAATAAATTAGATTTGAGGCCTTTTTCTAGCTGTCTTTCAAAAAGCTGCCTGGCGGCGGAAGTTTGTAATATTATGGATGATGCAAGTCCTTAAATTTCCATGGCTTTCTACTTTCACATTTTTTATCTATCTATCTATCTATTTATTTTTTGTTCAATGTATTTGACTGTATCTTGCCTAAAGACTACAGAGATCATGGATCAAACCACCCATCTTCTTCTCTGTTGGCAGCCACTCGAAATTCTAAAGCTTTTTTTGTGCGACTATTTTAAAAGCATATAGTCTCTGTGGATTGTAGAAGGTAGAGTATCTTCAAAAATGATCAAATGACTTCTCTGATGGAGTTAGGAAAACTATTGAAAAGTATGGTTGTCTGAGGAAGGGAGGAACACATACAGTTAAACATACTGTACGGTGTCTGGGACATGTAATGAAAGAAAAAAAATCCACACAACTGAGCTCCATCAGAATCAAAAACACTTTGACTTTGACTGGAACTTTTTATTTAAAGTCCACCTCTCGTACTTTGCAACAGCCACACAAACTCGCTGCTATTGGCGCGACAAGTTTCGCCTCTGCTCTGACAGTTATTGTTCTCTTAGGGTGTCGCTGCTGAAACCAACCTCCCACTGTGGGTTAAAACATAAAGAGGCAGAACGAAATGCCCGACCGTTCCCCCACTTAGGTTTCATTGAGCTGAATTTCCATTTCCACATTGTTTTAACAATCAATATGAAACACAAAAAATAATACTTTACCGGTGGCAGTACTTTTGAGCCATCTTTAGAACCATATCGAGGAATACTTAAAAATATGAATCGCATTGTTGTATTTGTGTCCAAACTTTTGGACTGGGACTGAATGTATTAAAGGGATAATTCGCCTCTTTTGACATGAAACTGTATGACATCCCATATTGGCAATATTATTTATTAAATTTGACTTACCCCCTGCTGCGTACTGTGAGCCGAGTTCCGGCCTCGTTTTGGCGTTGACGAAATGAGGTCCGGCTAGTTGGCTGGGACTTAAAAAATAAAGCGTCTTGCTTCTCAAAACAATATGCGTTCAAAAGAGTAATACATTTGCGTCACAAAATCGTTCACCCAGAAAAAGTCAGACCTCACAATCGCTTGCCGCTATTTTCTCTCCCTTCGTATCACTGCGTGCTGTGTAGACCGTGCAGACCGAGCAGTCCCCTGCTTCCGAGCAGTAAACACCGTAACAGGTGCGGCTATCGGCAGGCGGCAATCACGGAGTGATACGAAGGGAGAGAAAATAGCGCCAAGTGATTGTGAGGTCTGACTTTTTCTGGATGAATGCAGGGGGTAAGTCAAATTTAATAAATGATATTGCTAATATGAGATGTCATACAGCTTCATGTCAAAAGAGGCGAATTATTCCTTTAACACATATAGCCTACACATTTACATAGTTGGAGAATCAGACTTTTTAAACGTGTTCTGGATAGTCTAGAACACCTCGTGATTCAAAGCAGCTCTTCTCACGTAGCGACACATAAAAATCAGTTAGAAGACATTAAAGGGGGCCATCTTGGAAATAGAAAAAAAACAATTGTCAAGGCAAGAGCCAAACACCTTCTTTCATCCAACACGTTTATTGACAGTCAAAAACGTTTCAGTTCAATCAATAGGGATTTATTTGATAGATTTTTTTTTCACAAGGAAAATCAGTATAAATTAAACAGACCTATAAATTAGAGCAGGTTAGTATATGCTGCCTGCTAGCATGCTGACAAAAGCGAAGCCTTTCACTACAAACTGACTCTACTGCAACAGAACTAAATAAGAAAGGGCAAATATTCGACAGACTCCTCTCAGGAGTTATGCAGACAAAACTCTTGTTATTGACGTTATCAGCTGGTGTAACTTGGAACTGTAGGCTCGATAATAACCTTGTAAATAATCTGTTATTGTGAACTTTACAGTAAAATTACATCAGCTCGCTTTTATAGTTTTACGGACAGTTCAAAGAAAAGAAAGACGGAAATTAGAGCAGCGGGCCAAAGAAATGTAAGTTTCTGTAAAAAAACAAAACAGAAAAACATGGATATAGGTGTGTGTGTGTGTGTGTGTGTGTGTATGGTGGATAAAAACCTTGGCTTAAAACTGTGCCACACACCCTGCCGCCGGTTTAGAAAAACACGCAGCCTGTTTTGGCAAACATGGTCCAGGTTGGATCTGATGTGATCAGGAATCAGCCGAAATGCAGACTTTTGTTGGTTTCTTTTTGTTTTCTTTTGTCTCAGCTGCGACGGGTAGCCTGGTGGGGTGGTGCAAGTGGGGTATGTACAGTATATGACCTCTGCAGATCCAGCATAAATCCAGCACGCGCGCATGCCGCATCCTCTTCACAACACCATCCCGCCGCCCATGATCTCCATCCTCTGTTGAGAATAGACAAACGTGTGGAAGTACTGAGATGGAGCTCAAAACAAGCGTCGCCGTTCTGACGAGTCGCTGCAGAGGGAATGCACTGAACAGACAGTTTAGTTTCACAATTAAGCACGACTTTCAACTCCGCAAAAAGCGCAGATGGTAAAATGGAGCAAAAAACAGAATGCAAATCTAATAAACCATCTTGTCGTTTACAATGGAACATAGAACGCATAGAATGTTGCTGAAATGGGCTTTGTTCTCAGACATGTATTGTGTATTTTTCTACATAATCTATGTTCCTATTTTGTACTGTAATGTGTTCGAAACCTCATACTTCTACTACTCCCATTACTCATACTAACTTTTTGAGTTAGTAAGCGAGTTTGAGTAAGCGAGAAGTTCCCGGATGCATACTAGATTCGCCGAAATGTTGGGTATGCATCATGAGGTTACTACTCATACTCAAACTACCCAAGATGCAACGTAACGTGACGTTGCCGATCGTCATTTCCTTTTAAAACGGCAGTTTCAAGCCAGCTGCAACGAGGGTAGGTTCACTTCCTGTTTTCAAAACAAAAGCACCAATTGTATCATAATGGCTTTCCCTATGATAAAAGGCAACGGGTATTTTATTGAAAATAACCGGAAGTGCGTCGCTCACTACGGCTGAATGAATGAATGAATTTATTTAACTATTATTTTGTAAAACATGGTACAGCAACTGAACCATACATCAAAAGAAATAAATAGTCAGGGATAACACAAAAAAGCCCTAAAGCTTATTTCCATTGTGGTCCCTGGATGGTAGGAAAACAAGGGCTAGCTTTAGTAGTGCTGAATTCGCCGGAACAAAATTGTAAATGGCCGGTATTTTGTCAGATTTTCAACACGTTGGGGATCTAATCTAAACGACAACTTTCTCGCCTGAAAATGTTTCAAATGTTGCTAAAGTTTACAGTTTAGTGCTTAAGCGAAATCAGCTTCAGGGCGGCTGATTTCGGCTCGGGCAGGAGCAAAATGCATTGTGGGTAAACGCTCTACATTCTGTCTGATCGACGAGTATGCCGTATGCAGAATGGAAGTATGCAGTTTGCAAGTATGTAGTACGTAGTATGCGGTTTCGAACGCAGCCATTGACTTTAAGATGGCATAACTAGACGGATAGCGACGGAGAAGCATACTGAGGCCTTTAAACAAAGCTCACACACACATATCTCATCCAAAGAACATGAGGTGGACGGTGGCTGGCCTGCTCACGTCACTCATAACTGGCCAATTATACTCTGCTGCGTGTAAGATAAATGTGAAGAAGACAAATATGAATTATACCCAGATATCCGGGCTCTGCCTGACGGATTTCCTGCAAGAACTTTGTCACTACGAGTCCAGCGCTGCCGCACTTTACCTGTGACCACTAATAAATACTTTGTTTAATTTAAGGTTTTCTCCAGCTTGTTCTTGGGGCTTCCAATGAAAGAATCGGTGCCAACAATGCGAGACATTATTTAATTTCATCTTGAATTTGACAAGTTAGGAGTCGGGGACATATTGCAGCTAATTAAGGCAACGTGGAATGCTTCCAGAAATCCCCGTCAGTGAACACAGCGCAGGTTAAAGAGGAGCCATATGGGAATATGAACCAGAAACACCTGCATCTCCTCTGCATCTCAAAAACTTGTTTAAAACACACTGAGGCCAAGTGGAAAACTGTTCTGAGGTCAGATCAAAGCCAAATTTTAAACAGTTTTTGGGAAATCATGGGCACTGCGTCCTCCAGACTAAAGAGGAGAGGGCACGACCGGCTTGTTAGCAGCTCAGCTCAAAAGCCTGCATCTCTGATGGCACTGGGGGGTGCGTTAGTGCCTGTGGAACTGGGAAATTGCACATCTTGAAAGGCTCCATCAATGCTGAAAGGTATACACAGGTTACAGAGCAACATATGCTGAACGGGTGCTGGACTGACGTGCCTGCAGTCCAGACTTTTCACCAACTGAAAGGTAATTTGGCTCATCATTACATGCAAAATACAACAAAGAAGACCCAGAACTGTTGAGCAGCTAAAATCTGACATCAGACTAGAGTAGGAGTCCTCAGTTCCCAGATGTTTACAGGCCGCTGTTAAAAGAAGAGATGATGGCACTCAGTGGCAAACGTAGCCCCGTAATATTTTTCACGAAAAATAGTAAAACGTCTCACCTTCGAAACCCCGGCATGTCTCCATCTTCCGATGTCAATAACGTATTGGTTTATAAAAGTTGGGAATGACTGCACCCTGTTTTCAATTCACAATTTACACGGCAGCTCCCTTTCTTTTGGAATTCAGGTTGCATCAATCTATTTACTTATTATAAAGCTGCACTTTCATTACATTCTATTTACATTTAAAGAACACACAAATATAAACCTGAAATCAAAAAGTGCGTCAGCCTTACGGCGAAAATCCAATCTACTGTTGATACTTGATGTATACAGATGTTCTGATCCAAATGTAACTGCCCAAGTGCCACCGACCTTGACATTACTGGCATTACTGTGCAAAAAACTACAACAACAGCTGCAGGAACGTGACAAAAGGCGAGGACCTCGTCTCTAAAGCATCAGATCTGAAACTTGCAGTGACCAACCCCACAGGACAGCCCCACATGTTGTGTTCCAATCATTCACCAGATTATGGCTGTTTGGTGACGCGAGAGGAATCCAGACAGTCAGGCAGGCGGCTGTAACGCTGTGGCAGAGCCATGCATATGATAAGCGGTGCAATAGGACAACCCGCCCTAAACAAAGACCACATTCATTCATTTCAGGGAAGTTACAGGTATAAAACAACTCTATAAAATTAAAGATTAAACCAGACCTCGAAAAAAGAAAAACCCAACACGGATCTGAGTCAATCAGAAAGTGATCCTGAAACCAGTTTAGTTTGGAAATCTTCTTGCTTGGAGGAATATCCTGGAGTGCGCACATTGCGTTTACAGTGTGTGCTGCAGGTTTCAGCTCGACAAGCAGCTCGTGCGCCTTAAACACGACAAAGTAAATCCCTTTTCCGGCCGAACCCACGCGAAAATCCTCAACTGCCCAGGTGGGCTTTAACATATCCGTCGACAAATACGGCGCCTCTTAAAAAAGCCGTCATTTTAGGGGTTTCTGACATTCATTTCTGTCTCAATCCAAAAAGGAAAAGTTAGAGTGTGCATGTCCTGCCCTCTACTGAGCTAAAGCAAGCAGTACAGCTCGTTAAAGGACAAGATGCCCTGTGAAGAGGTCTAAGAGAGGTATAAAACCCTGTCGATTCAATCTGTAACAAACACCTAAATACACATTTTTCATTGTTGTTGGAGCACAAACATACCAAATGGCATGACGAAAAACTGAAAAATGGATTTCTGCAAACTTAGCTTCACAGGCTGTCATGACCTGTTGAAATGTCCTCACCTGAGTGACAGAGTTTAACATCTTTTTTTTTTTCTTTAAGCGTTTTTCCAATAACCAAAATGTTTCCGAGCCGTTTGTGATTACTGCAGGTCTGTGACATTACCTGAGGCGGTTCTATGAAAGCCAGCCAATCGGATGAGTGCGTTGGAAGCAGCCCCATGGACTGACATTTGTAGATGGCCAGGGCCGAGCCCAGGAGGTTACCGACCAGGTAGACGAGTCCCTGGAGCCACTGCTGGCTGGAGCTCTCCAATACCTTGAAGGCTGAGACGCGAGAAGACAAAGGGATGAACAAGACGGAAACAAAGAGGAATGCAAGCCGATTGTAAGCAGTTTATAGCCAGACAAGAACAAAAAAACAAACAAACAAAAAAAAACATACCTGGTCAGTATTCACACAGACAGATAAAACAAAACAGCCTGAATACTTTACACTCACTGGCAGACATGGACATAAGCGCCTGTATGGGCCTCCACGCCATCATGCAGACCATCATGATGGGGAAGATGGAGATGGTGTTGCCCGACATGTACATGATGAACAAGTTCATTGGAATCTGTTTTAGGGGCCCGAGGGCCACGTCCCAGCAGCGCTGCACAACAGGAAGAAGAGACAGAGGTTCGTACCGAGCAGCATATTTGTGGCATCATTTTTTTTTGTAGTTTCTGTTGAAGTGTTTTGTGCCAACAACTGAGAGGTGTTTCCCCATATTTAGCTTACTGTGATCTAATAATGTTGTGTCAGAAGGTCTGGATTTGATTTTAATGGGTTTTTCACTTACAGACGGACTTTAATGAGGTTATTTGTGTGCAATATCTCTTGCACAGCATTTTAAAAACACGAACAGTGTCCGTCTCTGATAAAGTGAAGGGTGAATCTTTCCTCACTTTTTCCACCAGGTTCTTGTCTGTCTCCTGGATGCTGGTGTCGGGTACAGGTTTCTCAGAGAAGCCGATGGGGTAAACGACGTCTCCCTGACCGCCCTGCCTGTCACCGCGACTTCTGGAATGCAAAGAGCGGCACAAACACTTTAGCTTTCATCAAACTCTTGTGCTAAAGTGTGGAAAGCAAAAGAAATCACTCATTTGTGAAGGGTGAAAGCTTTGCACAAGTATCCGTCTGCATTGTGCCGTTTTTCATCAAAAAACGGCTTTAACTGATGTATGAAGCATCAATTGAAGGTGTAGTGTGGAGGATGTAGCGGCGTAAATTACAACTACACAACCAAGACTAAAGAAAAAGGCAAACAAAAAGCAACCTCTGTCAACTTTGGATAGGATAGACTCATTTTCAGGCAATGAAAAGACAACAGATCTTATCTTTACTTTGGCCTCTAGATGTGTGAGTGTGTGTCTGGATGGTTGTCTGTATCTCTGCGCTGTTAGCTCTGTGACAGAATGGCAGTCCAGGGTGTACCCCTGTTCCTGCTAAAGTCTGCTGGTTCAGGCTCCAGCCTTAAGTTACCCTGAACAGGATAGACCTGTGTGGAAAATTAACTGATGAACGAACTTCCTAGCTACATTTAGTAAAATGCTATTCAAAATTAGGTTTCTTGTACCCTTCCTGGGAGGGTTTATAAAGCGAGCAGGTGCCAACTGGAAATGTGAGAATGGAACAAAATCATTTTCAAACTGAAATTTCCAAGCAACTTTTCAAATGGGCAAAAATGCCACTGGTGGTATTCCCCACACGCTTTCCGTGGACCTCAGATGTACAAATGAAATGTTTGGTTGTTCTGCTTTTGTGCCTACCTCGTGTTGCCCAAGCTCAGCTCCAGAGCCCACTTCATCCTCCTGGCCCCGCCGCCTCCTCTTGTGGACAAAGTTCCTCCTCCTTGTCCCCCTGGAGACGCCATGGTAACAAACTTCACAGCTGGACCTCAGAGACAGAAAGCACCTAGGGAGACAAAAACACAGAGGATGACAACAACCTCATTGTGCAACTCAATCAATCAACTTGTAACAGCTAATAAACCATATAAAAACCCTCCAAACTTCCAAAAGTATCAGAAAAGATAACCTTTAACATATGACTTCATGTCATGGTGCCAACTTAACACGAACAGGGAAATCCTAACATCTACCCAAGGCATATCTAACTGATATTTCTATCATATTTTTTAAAGCTATTAAATTAACATGAAACTCAGTTCTCAAGTATAATATTTCCTTGCACTATTTGTTAAATTAAAAATAACTGACTATGGGAGGTCTAATACTAGCTTAATTTTCACATTGGCATGACCGTTAAAATGTCACACCGGCGTGAGCCATGAGACTTTTTCTGACTGATGATAACCAATATAACGACAAACCAAACAGAAATTTGATTTCAGGCAGGATGATTTAGCCTCTAGCAATAGCGGAAATCGGTCGGTTTCGGGTCTTTGAGCAAAAATAGAGATAAATACGCCAGTCTCAAGAGAAATTCTGCTTATTAGACCGAGACAGCTCGACGCAAAGCAGGACGTTAGTCACTTCACGTCGATTTAAAGCAGCTTGGAAATAACGTTGAATGAAATAAAGACAACACAGCTTCAGTTAAAGATGAACCTACCTTATAGAAACATCCAAACCAGCTGCTATCGTTTTGTTGAAGTCACTTGTGCTGAAAAACAAGAAAGTTAGCCTACAGGTAAGGCAAAAGAGACGAGTCGAACAGTACTCACTTGCTAATTCCGGTCAGGGCCCGCAATGATGACGTAATGCGCTACCGAAGCGGATATTGCGTCATAACTCCCAGTCGCCTTGAATCAAATCAAATAAAGTAATCCATCATGCGAATCATTGAGGAATGATTTAAGTGGTTATTTATCCTTTGATTTTTATGTACTAAGCAGATAAACAATATAAAAAACAACAAAACAAACTGAAACAATAAAAAAAATAATAATAATAATAATAATAACACCAGACCGAGCTCATTTCAAATCTTTTATTAAATGAGACATTGCAATTGTAATATATCAAACAACCTGTGAGCAATACAAACATTTAAACATCTGTGTGCAGTCTATACTGTCAGTTTAAGGCAATATAAACAGTGACAAGTAAATAAAGCAGTGCAAATTGAATTGGAAAGTATATGAGTCACATGTTACAGGCCCAGTGGTTCTGTACAGTGTGGGTACATTATTAAGGCACAGTTTAAACTCAGAAATGAAGTCTAAGTATTTACCAGAACCTTCACGCTTGTTAAAAAAAAAAAAAAAAAAAAAAAAAAGCTCAGGTAGAGCACATTTGTTCATAAGGCACATTATGAGTGTGTAAGTATTGCCGTTTTTGTGGATTTAGCTTATTACCTCGTTTTCCAACTTAAACTAGATAGACTGTGGGATGTTCTCAGGCCCTGATCAAATGTCTTATGATGACAGTTTAACCAGGTTTGGTGCAAATTCAAGTTGCAGTTCTCCCTGAAGGAGAAATGCCTTAAAATTAATCTAAACTAACAACATGAAAGCAGATGTCCAAAAGAAAAAAAAACAAAAAAAAAAACACCTAATCTGCCCCATGAAAATGTAACATTTTTAAGAGTTCAAATTAATGATAACATCAGAAAAGAAACACAAACTGCATTTTATCACAAAAAAAAACAAAACAAAAAAAAAACTAAATACATTCTTTGCGAAGCGACTTCATGAACCTTTCTTTTCCCAACAACCAAACAAGACCGTTCCTTATTAAACATAATATCTCGCGAGTGCAATATTTTTCCTCCAACATCTTTAGAAGACAAAGAATGAGAGGAGAAGGTGTTTGTTTCGGTTTTCAGTCTGTGGGATCTGTGCGCGTCTCTGGGATGCGTCACTTGTATAGGCTGAGCTCTGGGCTTTGGTACAGACACATGTAGGAGTCGCAGAGCAGGCGGCGGGCGGACTCCCGTAAGGAGGCCGCGTCGACTCTGCCCAGCTCCTCCTCCGACAGGCTGAGGTAGCGGCCCACCTCGGGACAAGCCTTCACCTGCGGGATGTTGAAGCCATTTTCACCACCTGGTCGAGAGCACACAGAATAAAAATGGAAAGTCTTTAACGGTGTTCGTTTTTGGATTTGACCCATCGAAGCAAAAAAAAAAAAAAAAAAAAAACACACCCAAAAAAACCTTACACTAAGAATAGATTTTTCTCACCTTCCCGGTCTGCCATGCTGTCAAAAAACAGCCAGTCTGTGGCTAAGGGACCATGCTTGACAAAGCTCACGTAATGGCTGGTCTCAATGCACGTCACAGCAAAGAGAGACATTAGTCGGCGAGTGCAGGTCAGAGGCCCTGGCCACGGACCCCCAGGAACAGTTATTTTCACTGGGCTGTGGGACGTCCGATTCCTGTGGCTGTGGACCTGATCATCGACAGACAGGACGGATGAAGTCAATCAGTTAAAAGTGACACCGACACAGAAGACACCCGAAACGAGAACCAGGAGACATCATGTCAGCTCTGTGCCGTTTCCACTGAAAAAAGTAAACTCAATACAAACTGTAATCAAGTTTAAGGCCATAATGCTCAAATGTGTTCCCAGCAAGTGACTACACTGTGAGTAGTTGATGGAAGTCAATTAAAGTTAAAAAAAAAAAATAGAGGAAATCCAACACAAACATAAACATTAGTTAGACCTATGCAGAATGCGGTCTTTCCAGATCTGGCTCAACATCTGTATCTGGCTAAGAAAGTGCTACCTGTGTGTTGCAGGTCTGACAGTATTGTTTAAGATGCCCGGGAGTGATGTCCAAGTCTTCATAGCACTGCAGACACTCCCAATCAGCTACTGCCTGGCAGATGGTGCACTGCCTCAAAGCTGCCAAGAGACAAGGATGAAGAGAGCGGGTAATGTGTTCACTCTCCGTTAAACATTAACTCCAGTTACGCAGGCGACGAATGCTACAAAAATAAAAAATAAATAAATAGTCACTGAATAGGCCCTTTTGTTGCAAAAGCTATAGTCTTTCTTACTGTCATCCAGTAGGTCTGTGATGTCCAGACTGAGGGTAGGCAAGATGGCGTCAAACATTTTGAAGTCCTTCCCGAACCTGGGCATGAGCAGCAGGAGGCAGGAGGGAGCCTGGTGGGGAAATGAAGGCACCCAGTTTTATTTCGCATTAAGCTCAGCTTTTACCTCACATGCCGACTGGTTTGTCACACCAAACCGTCTGGAAAGCGGGGCTGTGGAGAGGTTGTTGTTTTTGTTTTTTTTACAGCGGCAGGCACTTTGAAGAACTATTTAGCAGGTGACTAACTGAGACGTCCGTCCACATCACACATCAGCGGACAGCTTGGAGCCGTCGGGCCAAACCGATGCGAGCAAAGTGGTAAATTATCAAAACCGTCCACGGGAAAAGAACAAGTAAAAAACATCTGTCTGAAAATGTTTTTAGTGACGTTTCTGCAAATAACTTGAAGTCTGGCAAAGTGGATTCCTTCTGTGGCCATAATCTCGCAAACCTCGACAAACTTGAGGCCGGCGTGGTGGAACGAGGACTCCAGCAGGGCCTGAACGCTGGCGACGCTCATGGGCGAGGATGACGAGAGGGGGATGGGCGAGGCAACAGGGGAAATGGGTGAGGAGGGGGAGGAGGGAGGAAGAGTGGGTGGGAAGAGCTGGTAGAGGTGGCACTCCTGAGGCTGCTGAGTCATTGATCTGGAAAAGAAGGACGGATTTCAGAGGTGACAGGCACAGGTGGACTCTTCTCTGATAGGATCTTTAACAGTGCAAACTCGGGTAAAGGTTCAATCCGGGGGCAGAGGTTCCAAACATAATCTGCATAAAAACAACCCCGTGTCATTTGTCAAGGTGTTTTAGAGACTTCTAGAACGGTGAACATGTAAAAATCAAACATGAAAGACTGAAAGAAACAAGAATGAATTGCAATCTGCTGATGTCTCATCTTATGATCTCTTCCACCTTTTCACCGGTTGTGGAGATGAGGTCAAATCCAGAAAGATAGACATGACTTAGAATGTCCACGCTCACAGTGACTGTAAGAATTTTTGTTTCATATTTAGGTCATTTGAATTTAAACAACAACAACAACAAAAAAAAAAAAAACGGCCTCGAGTCAAATGTTGGCATGATGGCAGGAACTATATTTAAAAAAAAAAACAAACAAAAAAAAACAAAAAAAACAAAGCTTAGGCGTCTGCCCTGCTACCTCTCAGAAGAATGCAGGAAGTGCAGGAGAGCAGCAGTGCCTGTCGTAATATTCATCAACCAACAGCCACTGACATCCAATCATCAACTGGGGTTCGTGACAACGGAGCAGGGCGTGTGTCTGTATGCGGCAGCGAGGGGCCGGCGAGCACTTACCTAATCTTCAGGAGCGGCTCAACTCTCAGGAGCTGGAAAAGCTTGTTGAGGAACTCTTCGGGATCTGACGGAGAGAACGAGAGCGGTGAGACGACATTCCTCAGCCCTGATAAACGAGCGGGTAAAAAAAATAAAATAAAAAAAATCCAGAGGTCACATACGAACCTTTCTCCTGGTTGGTGAAGCCCATGTCACCGTTGGCAGCCTCCAGCAGCCGTCTCAGGGCCATAGTCTTACTGGCACACACGTAACCATACCTAAGAAACACAACAGCACACGCATGCTTTGGAAGTCTCTTGTGGACTGTAAAACTACCAAAAGGAACGTATTTGCACGGTATCTCGGGCCCTTAAACCGTGAAGCGATAATGTCCTTTTAGCAGCAGCAGGGGAAACACTTGACACAGGAAGGTGATTGGCAAAGAAAAATAATCCGCATTTAAGGGAAAGAGCCAAAGGCGAACACACACACCTTCGCAGTGGGTTGACTATCTCGCAGCGCAGCAGGTCCTGAGCCTGACTTTGGTCGGTTTCAGGCTTGGATGGCCAGAACAACACCCAGTCTGCTGAGCTGCAGCAGGAGAACAGACTGCACACACAGACGGGTGAATAAGAAAAGCAGCCTTGCTCCATTTGTTACAGAGCAATCAAGTTTTTTCTTCTTTTCTTTGAACACCAACAGATGCACTGTCAACATGACGTCAGGCCGAATGGAAACATGTATTCCTTTGACTTTTGCATCGGAGCTAAATTTGACACAGATCCCGGTTAATTAAACTGTAAATCTTAAAAAAAATAAATAAATCCACACATAGGCTGTGGTTATCGTGGACGCCTTGGGTCACCTGAACAGCGTGGCGTCCAGGTAGCAGGAGTTGAGGTGACCCTGGATGCCTCTCTTCCAGCCCCGGTAGAGCTCTCTGGCATCCTCGGCGCCCACGGGAGGAGTGTGCTCCTCCACCCGCTCGCTGCCCCACTCTGCAAACGCTGCCAGCCGCGGACACACAGAGGAACAGTCTTACGTAACCAATGGCAACCTCACCCTCAAACACGTTAGAATCCTCTCTGTCAGCACATTTTCAACAAGTCGGTCAGACAGTGAAGGGCACATTTACGGCCATCTAAGAGAGCCATTGTCTGGGATATTTCAGCAACCCTCTCTGCTGTGTCTGTGTGTGTGTGTGTGTGTTTGGTTGTTTCTTCAGCTATGGCAACATGGCTCCCATTCCTTCACAGCGCTTTTGATGGGCTTTTTTTAGTGCTACCAACAGCTACACAACAACAAAAGGCAAAGTCGGTGCGGCAGCCATGGCTGCGGCTCAGCAAGTTGAACAAGTTGTCCATTAAACCTTAAAGGGATAGTTCGCCTCTTTTGACATGAAGCTGTATGACATCCCATATTAGCAATATCATTTATGAACATTGACTTACCCCCCGCTGCGTCCTGTGAGCCGAGTTCCAGCCGAGTTTTGGCGTGTACGAAGGTAGTCCGGCTAGTTTATAAAGTTGTTTTGTAACGTCCCCATGCCAGTAATGTGAGAACCATGCATATGGTTTTGATGGTAAGGCTTGTGACTTTATTGTCGGATGGTTTATAAAGTGGTGTGACGTTTCTGCAGTGTGCAAGTTGTTGTTTTACGTGGAAGGGTTAGCAGTTGCCCCTTAGCCACCACGTATTAGCCTCGCATGACACGCTGTGCGAACAGCGCGATCTCCACACAGGGAGCGCAGATTTGCACCTCTCTGTGTCCTACTATCAGTATTTGACAACCTCTAGCAATGGAAATGCGCTTCAAATGCCCCGGAGTTCCCCTTTAAAATAGCTGCACAGGGGATTTCGGTTTGCTTTGGAAAGCAGTTTGAGCAGCAGAGATGCAGCCCAATTTATCAAGCGTTCTAATATTCACACTTACTGAGGCAAATTATCGCCGATTTCATCACGATAAGGGGCTGGGCCGAACTTACAGACTCAACTTGTACATAAAATGTGTGTCGTTAACATTTGCCAACATAGGGGGAAAACAAAAAAAAAAACAAAAAAAAAAACAAAAAAAAACAAACAAAAAAAAAAACGCTAGTGAAGTTGATCCCTGCTCCGTCTCTCTCAGTGTGATCTTCCGACTTCTCTGGTGCCAAGACGGCTTTAAGAGCCCCACAACAAGCCAAGGATCAGAACCCTCCGTCTCCCACCTGCGGGTGGAGTCTATGAGTGCGGGTGGTGCTGTCCTACCTATGGAGTTGCATCGCGCCACTTGATTAACGGGCATCTCGGGGGCGGGGAACCTGGAGTCACGCCTGCAGTTGCGAAGCTTGACAAACAGCCCCTTGTTGGCCGGGCAACGGAAGTGACGCTCGCCGAGATAACTGCCATCAGTCCCAGCGGACAGCTCCTCGTCCTGGCACACACACAAAAATCCAATATCACAATCTGCTTTAATTGCTTTGATGCATGTAAAAAATATGAATAAAATCAAGTAGCTGAATAATAGTAAAATGAACTCATGAAATATGTCAGCACTTATTCCCAAAGGCTACCTCAGTCTCTACTTATGTACATCAGGTCTTTTTTAAATAAAATCTCAAATAATAAAAAAAATGAAATAAAAGAAAACAAACACTCAAGCTGTTGTATTTAGGTCAATGAAAGAACTGAAACCAAAGTTTCCTTACCAGCTCGATTCCAGCCACTGCCTCAGTAATGCCGCTTATTTGTCCGATCCAGCGGATGACGCCGAAAAGCGGCGGTTCGTTCACCTCGACCATCGACCCCACCTCCAACTCGCTGCCCGGTCCTGCCTCTCCATTCTCCCCCGAGCTCTCACCGGGATCCGGTGTCCTCCGAGGCGAAGGGGGCCTGTACATGCCTTCGGCGTACTGCAGCTGGTCGGAGGCGGTTGGCGATGCCGGGCTTTGGGGTTTTGGAGGCGGTAGAGGGGGAGTCGGTTGGGGTTTCTGCTGGGTGGGTTTCGGCGGAGGCAGAGGAGGAGGTCCAAGCGCTGGTTTGGAAGGGGGCAACAGAGCAGTCCTGGGGGCAGCAGCAGCAGCAGGCGGCGACGTTGGGGACGGCTTAGTGACAGGGGGCAGTACTGGCTTCAGGATCGATTTGGGAATCTGGTGAGGAGGAGTGTGATGATAGGATTTTTGTTCTGAGGGCAGAGAAATTTCAAAATAGATTTAAGGCCCAGAGCATCACCGAGTCTTTTTTGTTCATTGAGACGAGCGTTTCAGCTGAGATTACTGCCGAACCAAATCCATTTTAAAGAGGGTAAACTGTGGCCATACCTGAGGAAACCTTGCTGACTGGAAGCAGTAGTCCATAGATGGAAGATGGAATGTGACAGAGCTTCTCTCCCTTGTAATACCCGTCCCATTTACCGACAGGAGCGTCCTGTGAAGTGAAGCACAGAGTGAAACATCAAACCAAGGCTCTGGTGTTTCAAGATGAAGCAACGAAGCTTACAGTTTCAACGCCTCTCTGACTTGTTACGGTCTTACTTTGTGCTTTTGTGGATTTGATGATGACCATACTGACCAGAAGGACGCCGACATACATTCCAGATGAGGATCGGCCAGCCAGGGCACCGCAGAAGCGTACCTCCCCGGCGTGGACGGCGTCTTCGAGGGGAAAACACACTCGTTGGCCAACGCAGAACGGCGGAGGCGATGTGGGGACGTGGACCTGGCTGTGAGACGTGACGGGTGCAGAGTCGGCAGTTCGGGGTAGGATGCCATGTGGCTGTGGCGGGCTACTTGGTTGATGCTGATGGAAACTAATGTGACGCCTGTGCTGCTGCTGAGGATTTGGACGCTCATTGCTCCCACGTTGCTCGGTGCGGTGGTGGTCTCGGTGGCGGCCTCTCTCGTGTGCGTCTGAATCATCGGTGCGAGACCAGTGGCGGAGCCTAATGTGACTGACCGGGACGAAGAGGGCGCAGGCATCGGGGCAGGTGAAGTAGCGGTGGCCCTTAAAGGAGCCGTTGCCCACTCCTTTGCCTGCTGCTGAGCCCTGGAGGGGGAACAGAAGGGAAACCAGAGTATTAATGAGCCCGTTTCGGGTAACCCTGCGAGGAAGGCGACAGTTAATGCTGCAGTTTTGCAAAACTATGCCAACAATATGCCCCCCCCCCCTTGGTCCTAACTGAAGGAGTGACTGTGTGAAAATGCTACTGCTACATATTCTGCAGCTGCCAAGCTATTCAACCATACTGGCAAGAGATCATGCGGATAATCCAAAATATTTTTGGTGATGAAATTCACTAGCCTGACTACGTCATACTCACGATTCTAGTCAGAATGTGAGTCTGATAGCGCTCGATAGAGTTTTGAGTATGGGGCGTGTTTCAACCGAACCAGGAGAAAAAAATGCCTCTTCGCTCAATTGGATAGACCTCCAACCAATCAGAGCAACGTAGTATGTGACGTAGATTAAGCGACACACACTTGTTGTAGGAAGGACGGCAAAAACATATTTTCTATCGATAAAAGCCTTTATCGCCTTCCTCTGTTCGTCTTTCAAAATGAATGCAATGTGGAGATCCTGTCCCTGTTGATCATCTGTCCATCATCGTATAAAGCCCGCCCTGGCAATCTGATTGGGTCGACTGTTTTGATGTCGAGCATAGAGATTTCCCAACTGAGCGGAGCCAGACCGAACTTCCCGATCAAAAATTTGATGGGCGGGGCTAAGTTCGGCTGGCACCCAGGCTAGAAATTCACTGCTCTTTTTCCACAATCTATTTCGGCAATATAGCACCCCATTTACTGACGCGAGACAAATATCTTTTAAAAATATTATTAGCAGCCAGCAAAAAAAGCTGTAACCTGGAAATGGTTGCAGGCTTCACCTCCAACAGAGACGGACTGGATAGATGTTGTGACAAATATTCAAAATATGGAAAGGATGACCTTTTCGCTAAGTCTACGGAGCAATAAGTATTCGCAATACTGGGGAAAAAAATACTGGATTGTGTTTGTGGCCACAAGAGATGCTCACTGAGCCATTACTGTATGAACTGACTTTTATCTCCATCAGCATAATGTCTGTATGAATGTGTAGATGACCAACTGTTTGTTCTATATATATCGTTTCTTTCTATAAAAATAAAGGACAAAAAAAAAAAAAAAAAAAAAAAATGCAACAGCTGTGATTAAATAGCTTACCTTCAGCTGTACCCCAAAATGCACAGCGCTGCTCCCTCTGGCCAGGGGTCCGATGTACTTGAGTTGCGCCTCTGCCAGCTCGTCCTGCTGGCCTATTTGGACCCACAGCGGGGCATAGACAGGCAGAGAAGCCAGCTGCTGCAGCTTGCCAGGATTGGCTGAAAAAAAACAACACACAAACAAGTAAACAAACACAGAGTAGCTGCTTTTGATTGAAGAGATGTGCTTGGGTGATTTTTCTAGGCTAGAAATGCACCTCTGATTAAGCAAAGCCCAGGATGGGAGGTGACAGGATGTGAATGCTGTTAGCGATCTGTTAGTTTTTTGGCTGGTGGTACAGTCTGGGGCTTTCCTTCCATTTTCAGCTCCTGAGAAACATAGCTGCTACTGGCCCATGCACTGTGCCGCCACCTCGGACATAAGTTAACGTTTTACCTTGAAGGTTAAGTCGAAGTTCCAGATCCAACACGGGCTCCAGCAGGCCCATCAGTTCAGCTGGGACTTCGAGCAGGAACTTCCTCTCTATTTTTAACATGACCCCATTGTCTAACACCTGCAGGAAAACAGGAGGTTTGGAGGAGGACAAATATGCGAGTGAGAAGAGGAGGATTTAGGATGAAGGAAACAGTCTCACATTAACCACTGACTTTTTAATTCACTAGAGACAGTGAAAAACCTGAGATATTTCATGTTTCCGAAACATTTGTCAGCTTCATTGCTTGTTTATTAATATTTTTGTCACAAATTTCAAGTAAGCAGCACTTTCACTGCGCAAAAAGGAAGCCTAATAGTAATTTTCGGCACCATCGGCAAAAGCTCAGTTACACTTATGAGATGGAGGCATAAAATTTTTTTTTTTTTAAAAAATGCAAAAACGTCATCTTCAGACAGACAACGCACAGCCACCTTCAGCTATATATTCCAAACGCATCGTTTTTTTATAAGCGTTTGCAGGAAGAATGACACAAAATGACACCGTCTTCACCGACGTAAAGGTCTAATTAAAAGGGAAGAATCGCCAGGTTTTCTTCCCATACCATCCCAACTTCTTCTGACTGGGTTTTTTACGCCTACCATGCACAAAAAAAAAAAAAAGAGAAAGTAAAAGGGGTGACTCAACAGCTTATGGGGGATCATCTCCAGTGCTACACGGCACTGACAGCCAGGCACATTAGGATGAGTGGAGGAATGAACCACCCAAGCTGGTATAATTAAGGGAAATTGAATGACCTTCCATACTTGAAACATGAATTCATCTCGACAGCTGTCAAACTTTCAAATGCTCAACACTGACTATTTATTTAATTGTTTTTTCATTCCTTTTTGTTTCCTTTTTATTTTTAATACTGCATTTGTACTTTGTACCTGGCTGCTTTTGGGATAAATTATCTATCTAATATTAAGTATGTAAGTAAAAATTACAGATACAATGTCAGACACTACATGTTGACACTAAACGACCAAATTGGTCTGACAGAAATCCTGCCTTTTGCAGTAATGTTGGTAACTTTTTGATATTCTCCTTGTTTTACATTTAAAATGATGATTCCTCAAACAAAATCTTCAGAAGTCAAGCAACAGTTTCCACGTGATGGTTTCAAATCTGTGCATGTGAAAGTGCTTGTTGGTACCTTAACCCAGAGGAAGTCCCCCCTGCTCTTGTCATGCTCCTGCTCCTGACAGATGAAACCTCGCTGCAGCCAAACGGTACCATCCAGCTGATCCTGGACCCGCAGGTCGGTCGAGATCAGAAACGATTTAGTGGGACGGCGCTTCCTGTTCTGCTCGTGAGCCCCTGCCATATTGGAAGCGTCTTTACATGTAGCTGGTTGACGATGGAATTAAGCCCCTCTTTTTCTACAAATTCAAGACATTGTGTTCGTTAGAGACAGGGCGACGAGAGGGACAAAGTGTGCCCCTCCAACCCGCAAGGGACGATAACTTTAGAAAAGTAAGGTTCGCATTTAAACTTTCCACGTTCAAGTTCAAGTTGTTGTCTGCAAAAAAGGAGCCTGTTTTACATATTTCTTTTAAAATAAACAAAGCGGTAAAACTTGTACATGTTTAAGAAGAACTCACCAACTTTTTTATTAATTCCAACCGTCAACATTTCCCCTCACATTTAAGTAGGCTTCGTTCAATAACAAACTCGAGCCGCACCAGGAAGCAGGTTGAGTGACGCCATGTGCACCAATAAGATGCTTGAAACTAAAAATGGAGGATTCGGAGCCAATCAGAGTAGATGTGGGCGTTTTCCACACGGGAAATTCCACCGTCCCTCATATCATTCATGCACTTAGGAAATAGACGCACACGCAACATACCCACGTCAGTGGATGATTTTTTTTTTTTATTAGTTTATAAATAAAATAGAAAAATATTTCCCTATACTGAACTTACAGAAGTTCCTTTTCTCTTCACAGTTCTCATCGTCCCTTACAGAAATACATAACAGTGGAGAATAAACATTGCACAAACAGAATAGGTTGTAATACAGAGGTCCCTTCAAAAACAATCAAATTAGAAAGTGCAATGTCAGATGTTTAATCTTCTAAGCTTTTGTGGCAGGTGAGTTGTGTTACAGTGTGATTTGGTCAGTTTAAGCCAGTGTTTCTCGATTCCTGTCTTTGGGACCCACTGCCCTGCATGTTTTTGAGTGTCCCTCCTCCAGCACACCTGATTCAAATGAATGGCTCCTGATCAGGCTATCCTCCTGATGACTAGTTGATCATTTGAATCAGGTGTGCTGGAGGGAAACATCGAAAACATGCACCAACACCAACACTGATGCAGTGAAAGTGTGATTTTTTTTTTTTTAAATTTGAAGCAGTTAAGGCTAAATAGGTAAAACTACCCAATGTTTCACAGTAAAAACACAAGTTACAGAGAAATGAGAAAAAATATATATTTATAATCCCTTCTTTTAACCCCCTTCAGGGTCACCCTGTGCTTTTCTTACAGTGGCCATTTAAAAGGTGGGGAGTGGAAAACATCACTTTGCCCCATTTTGTCACAACCTTTAAAGACAGGGAATGTACCAGTGTGTTACATTTAATGAAAATCTGAGCAATAACTTTTGTGAGTTTTAGGACAAATTGGTAGGAAAGGGTATGCATTTGCTTTTTGAGAAAAAAACAAACATATTTTTTGGTGCCTTATTGTTACCAAAGAAAATAAGTAAACATTGTTTCTTGTCACTGGACAATGCATGTGATTACGCCCTGATAAGAGTACCAAAGAATGCACACTTTCTATTATATGCTTACAGAGTGATACAGCACAGACGGATTAAGCAACATGGTTGGCAAATGAGTAGAAAGCTGTCTGCTTTCTGTTGCCAACTGTAGTCTTGTGTAATTCTTTTCCCAGTGGGGATTTTATTTAGTGTCTCATCCAAAAGACTAAGGCAGCTTCGAAGATGTATGATTAATGAGTGTTGTCTGTTGCTGCTTATCCATTTCAGTTGACTCAACGTAGGTGTCCGTAATGACTTGCAAGCTTGGTTGAACACGCAGCAGCATTCTAGTTTTAGTCCTCGCCACTGACTGTTTCTCTCCGCGGGGAAACCGGAATGAGTCATGTAGTGTGGGGTGAGTTTGTGACACACTGTTGCACCGGGTCAACTTTCAACCCAGGCAGGTGTTGCCGGTTAAAATTAGATGGATTAGAACTGAGGAGAAGTTTGATCAGTGTTAACAAAGTAGGTGGTAAGCTCCCCTTTGCCCTTTACGTTGACGACTCCTCTGAGCGTGACGCTGTATCCTACACTCTGGACCATCTGGGCCGTCTCATCTGTCACCTGAGAACACAGTAGAACAATGAGAATACAATGAGTTGTTTTTTTTTCATATCCGTCCAAGAACCTTTTATCTGCTGTGTTTCAGTTTAAAAAAGACCCCCCCCCAAAAAAAAGCTTATGAAATGTATCCCCGAACCAACTCATCTTTCCCTCCTTGGTGACTGGTTCAGTTACCAGCTTCAGCTTAAGCAGATGTAAACTGGCATGAAAGAAATGTGATGAGGCAGCAGTTTACCAAACAGGTGGAGAGTGAAACTGCCCAGTTAGGGAGACACCACTAGCTTTGAGTGAAAAACAACATACTGTACCCTTGAAAATATAGTTCTTTTGTAATATATTTTAGGAAGTATGAGATTTTTTTTCCTTTTATTTGAACTGACATTTAGGGATGTATTGATTTATGAGGTTATCAGAAATGGACGACTCGAGGTGGTCGGTGGCGTAGTGGGTTAAGCAGACACCCCATGTACAGAGGATACAGTCCTCACTGCAGCTGGTTCGAGTCCCGCATCGGACCCATCATCCTTTGCTGCATGTCTTTCCCCCTCTCTCTGCCCCCTGTTTCTCTTCAACTGTCCTGTCCATTAAAGGCATAAAAGCCCCAAATAATAATAATAAAAAGAAATGGACAATTCTTCATGGTGCAATAAAGGGGCCAAATAAAAGACTAATAAGGCACTTGGCAGAGACTTACACATGTATCGGCAGGCTATATCCCTGCTGAGAGCAGCCACCGATTCCACCAATGATATGATGGCGGCGGTTTCTCACTCAACGTGGGCGGTAATTCATGCATCTAGCACAGCTACTCACTGGATCATCTCTTGCCTCTGCTGTGCTTCAGCGTAGAGAGGCTGGTATTAGCATTTATTGGCTGACAGCCAGCATACTGAGGCCGACAATCTACCGAATCATCTGCTGCTTCGGTTACTGGCGTGCTGAAGCTCGTCTTCATAGGCACGGGTGGTTATGACTGACATTTGGCCGACAGCACTGTAAATGGACGGACTTTTGAGCAACTTGCATTCATCAAAGTACAACTAAAAGTCGCCGCTGCTGTAAGTTTTCCTTTAGAATTACGTCTCAATAGATTTTAGGCAGCAGAAGGTGAAGAATTGTACGTTTGGTGACTTATAAATGAAGGGTCTTCCATCAGAGAGTAGAGGGGTCTTCTTTTGTAATAAGTAACTTTACCGTCTCAGGTCTCATTCACCGGATGTTTACATCAGTACTTCACCTTCTATTTAGATAAAACGTCCACAAAGGGAATACTCTCGCAGGTGGTGGTTGTATGTTTGACACATGTATAGTGTTTATAGTGACACCTACAGACAGTAAAATACAACTGCAGCTTACATGCAATCAAATGCAGATTCGAATAGCCAGATTTTCAGACTGTTTGTCAGACACGATCTGTTGGAATTTACATTCATATTCATAAGAAAGTGTAACTTGACAGCTGGTAAAGAAAAAAGACAACCTGGCAACCATGCTCTTGGCTTTTACAATATACAAGAGACATACGCCGCTTAACGAAAGAGGTGCGTTTGTTTATTTTACCGGGACACCCCGCTGAGAGAAAAACTTTCTTTTGCAAGAGAGATGTTCCAGCAATAGATGATCCAAGAAGTAGCTGCTCAGGCCAAATGCCACCTCAGTCACCAGTGCCGGCTTATCATTGGTCAGATTGGTGGCTGATTTCGACAAAGATAGAGACTACTGCTCACAGCCTCTGCTGAGAGATGAAGAGTTTTATGTTTGGCCTTTTTACTGGAAATCAGCTGATTTTTTTATTTTATTTTCCCCTCATCTTCCCCTAAGTTTAAACCCCATATTTGTGCGTCTCTGTTCATATCCGAAAGTACGAATGCGGCATTTAGGTTTTTTTTGGTCAAAAATGATTTTGCAAGCTATTGATGATAGTTCTTAGAAAGGAAATCGGAATCAGAATCAGCCATGGAAATCACTGTTGGTGCATCTCTAAACATAATAATGAGGCAAACTTTAAGATTCAACATCTCTTGTTCATTTCTGCACGTCTTCCAGCTGGATTTCTGACCTGTATCTTATCCAGCACCCCTGTGCTGTCCATCCTGCTGGCCACATTAACAGAGTTCCCCCAGATGTCATACTGAGGTTTGTGGGCTCCGATGACTCCTGCGATCACTGGGCCATGATTTATTCCTGCAGGCAACACAGAAAAGGCATAAGGTGTTTATATCGATGATGAATATCAAAAGTATTTGATAAAATCGCCTCCAGGCACATTTAATTGCAGATGTCCTCACAGTTTTGGTTTGAAAAACCAAAAACCTGCAGAGCCCCATGAGGCGAGGTCAGACAGCCCAAATGTTCTACGTAGACTATTTGGAGGAACCAACGGCAACCGAAACTGACTGCTAGCTAGGTGGGGCTCTGGCCTGTTAAAGGAGAGGCTGGCACAATCAAGGTGGAGAAACAAGTCGGGGGTGTTTTCCCCTTGTTGCTAAAATGGTTCTGCGGATGACTCATAGCATTTAAAGGCCTACAGAAAGCTGACACTACACCCAATACATAATGATAATACATACACAGAGGAACAATAATGATCATTGGACTCCACCAAAACATTTCATAAACGCATGAAATTTGCGATTTTGAATTTGCCGCCAGGAAACCTTCCTGGAATTCCAGACTGGGGGCGGGGCTTCCGTGTGACGTCACAAGTGCCATGGTTTTTCCTGGCTCCCTCAGTGTTGCCAATTTAGCTAGATTTAGCAACTTTTGGCCATCTCTGGCGACAAAAAAAAATTATCTAGCGACTTTCGGGCTCAATCTGGCTGAATCTAGCAACAATTCAACTTGTTTTGTGAGTGACAAATCAGTTGCCCCGCCACACCATACAAGCCGAGACAGAAGCACTGCAGGACGGTGGCAACCCGGCATTTCCTGTCAAAACCGCAGTTTCAAGCTAGCTACAACGAGGGTAGGTTCACTTCCTGTTTTCAAAACAACAGCACGTAATGGCTTTCCCTATGATAAAAGGCAACGGGTATTTTATTTTGTCAAAATAACCGGAAGTGCGTTGCTCACTGCGGCTAGCTTTAGCAGCGCCGAATTCGTGGGAACAAAATGGTAAACAGCCGGTATTTTGTCAGGTTTTCAACACGTTGGGGATCTAAACGACTACTTTCTCACCTGAAAAGTTTCAAATGTTGCGGGGACAGAGGAAGCAGAGAGACCTGCGGTCGGAACTTGTGTCTGTGCCTCCCTGTCCGCCTGCCTCCTCTGGTGAAATCAGCCGGAGCCATCCCGCCGTGTTCAGCTCCCTACGGTGCGGACAGGAATCCACCTGGCGGAGAGCGGACACACCGCGGGATGGTTGCCCTGAAATCAGCCGGCAGAGCGATCATCAAGAGCCCCGACGTGGACATGATCGCTCTGCCGGCTGATTTCCACTCTCCACCTGGCGGAGAGTGTGTTCGCTCTCCGCCAGGTGGATTCCTGTCCGACCGCAGGTCTCTCTGCTTCCTCTGTCCCCGGTGGTGTGAGCTGCTCGTGCTGAGGACAACACACGCACTTCGTACATCTACTCGCAATAAAAACTGCACTGAACCCAACGTTTTATATTTCCAAGCGACGTCCCGCGGCACACATCGAAATTTGCCGTGAAGAAGCTGTCCAGGTCTGGCAAACTGCTGGCTTCGCTACTGGAACTACTGGTGATTGTTCCAGCAGCTGGCACTCGTGACGTCACGCACCTGTCGTTCCAGTTTGCCAAATTCGAGTCAAATGTGGTGATAGTTTATTGGGCCTAATCAGGACTATCCAGGGGCCTAAAATTATTTTAAAATCATAAAAAAATTCCATGGTACATAAGGAATCGATCTGCTATTTCAGTTTTGTGCAAAAAATCACCTTTCTGTAGGCCTTTAATCAGTTTCTGCAAGCCTTTTGTGTCTTATCTGAAGATATTAAACAACAGCTTGTGTTTATTCCCATTCAAAAGCCATTTCACAAATGTACCCATAAACATCTAGTTTAGTTTAGCAACTCAAATAGTTATTAAGTGTAAAGTAGGACTGGGCAACGATTATAATTTTTAATCTAATTAATCACACGATTTCCCTGATTAATCACGGTAATCGCATTTGTACGCAAAATCCAAAAATGAATTCAAAAGTAGTGTATAGCTTTTAGCATTTAGTTTTATTTTAAATGTGCTGCCATATGAATGAAAGTGCCATAACATTTGTTGTGCAAACACACTTTTAACATCAGCATTTTTATGTAGAAGCCTCGCTCCACTGTCTGTTTCCTTGAATGACTTGCTGGTATCAGTTGTGTGTTTTGCCTTTAAGTGATATTTTAGACTGGAACTACTACGGTGAGAAGACAATTCAACTTGGCAGTGTTTACAGATGACTTTGGTTCTGTCGACTCCGCCATCTGGAAGAACTTTAAAATGAAAATGGCCGAGTAAAAGTTCCGTACCCTTCTCCATGTTTGGTGGATCCGCCAATGAATTTCTTTCCTGGTTCCGCAGCAGACAGCAACAGACTTTTACAGAATAAAAGCCTGTGAGCAACAGACTTTTACAAAAATAAAATAAATAATAAAACATGCGCTAATGCGCGATAAAATATTTATCGGCGTTAAATAATTAACATGTTAACGCGATAATAACGAGTTAACTCGCCCAGCCCTAGTGTAAAGCAAATAATTTATCTAAGGCACGCAATAATGAGCGGGCACATGTGTCTGTGAAGTCAAAAGGTTCTTTGCCGAGGCAACAGTTTCTGTCTGACCGAGCCAAAGCGATGTAGAGCAGTATCGTCCCCTGGGGGGAAAACATCTGGTTTTAAAGCTCTAAACTCACAGGAGAAAGCTCTAAAAAGCTTATAATCCAGTAAAAGTAGATCATGTAGAAGTCAAAAGTTCAGATTTAATAAAGGAGAATTGCGAAGGCTTTTTTTTTTTTTTAAAGTTGAAGCAGTTTTTTATAATCTACATGATCAGATCATGGTAGTCATTTTATTGGAAGCATTGTCCGCTGTCGTGATTATTATTATGATTATTATTAATTAAATTGAATTCCAATTGGCTTGAATTGCACTTACTATCTAAGTGCCTTGAGATGACATTTGTTGTATTTGGCGCTATATAAATAAAAATGAATTGAATTGAATTGAATTGAATTGAATTGTCGTGTCAGTGTTGCTCTTGAGCAGACTCACCGATCCTGAGTTTGAAGCTGTTGAAAGAGTGTGTGTTGATGAGCTCCAGTTTGCCCATCAGAGCGATGGCAAACTCCACCATGGAGCGCACTTGGCTGTAGGACATGTCAAGTTTCTGTAGGGGGAGCCAAAGGCCACATTAGTCAGTCAGATCATTGGTTAGACACAACATGCTGTTCTCATTTGATCCATCAAACACTTCAAAAAGTGTATTTTCAGATTAACAGGGATGTTACATGCTCATATCCTGGTCTTTCTTACAGTAGTCAACTTTAGTTTAACCGGATGGAAATGCTTTTTAGATGGAGTGTCTGAAAGTGCAAACCTTTCTGTCGTCTCCTGGGGGAAAGTGTGTGAGCCCTGCAGCAGCCATGTAAGTGCTGCCTATTGTCTTAATCTTCACCACTGAGGAAAATTTGGGCTTTGAGAGAAGCTGTGCAGGAGAGACAGAGAAAGGGAGTCTGATTCAGAGACCTGCCGGCTGACAGAAATAGCTTTTAACAGCGTCTTTTTTTTTTCTTCCTTTTACCTCATCAAAGTCAGCTATGATTTCGTTGAGGAAGCGCAAGCACTCCAGGCCGTCCCTGTTGGCGCTGCTCTCGTTGTAGAACTCTTTGAACTGAGGCACCGACGCAAACATCACACACACGGAGTCGTATGACTGACTGTACAGGTCCTGAAACAGATGTGTGAAATAAATATGTTCGTGTCACTTCAAAACTCAAACAAAACACTTTGATAAGAAAGATAATTGAATGTTGAATGTTGGCAAAGAGACGGACATCCTTTTAAAATAAATATTTCCAAATGCTGTTAATTGAGAAGTCGTATGTGCGATCAGACGTGTAAATACCACAAATATCAGTGAACTGTTTCATTTATCTCTTAAAAACTAATATACTATAAGGCTAACTACAGCTTGATCATAATATGGTTACATAAATGCACTTATTCTGCATTAAAGAGGTCATTTTATGCTTTTTGGACTTTTCCCTTTAGTGTGTTATTCCACTTTTTGGTCATTAAAAGCTTTGTAAGACTGTTAAGTTCACACCAACAGGAGAAAAGCCATAAAAAGTTATTGTGCATCTCTGCCTCTTTGGTTTGATTTACTTGATTGCGGACATCTTTTCCCATGAAGAAAGAGGCCACGTGAAGTGGCAGGACGTTCTGAAGGAGCAGCTTGTTGACATTCTCCATGGTTTCCATCTCCTCTCTTTCTGTCTGGAAACAACGCTCGAGCAGGAAATCGACACGGCAACCCAGCTCATCCTGAGAGAGAAAGGCGGAGAAACACAGAGGCCGAGTTTCAGTGTAGAACAACAGAGCTGTGTGTGACACGGAGAAAATGGGATCTCCCAGATTATTCAAAGTTACAGAAAAAGGAGAGGTACATCTGCACACACACACCCGTCTGGCCAGTATGAGGCACACGATGTAAAAGATGACCAGCCAAATCCCGGACATGATTTGAGGGTCCTTCAGCACACCGGGCCTGCAGAGACACACATGCACAGTCTCAGTTGCTGAGCAGACCGCTAAACTGCTATTCCATTACATATCTCCTGAAACAAAAGTTTTTTGTATCTAAATGGAGCCTGTACCCCAAGGGGGGGCTCTGCTGAATAAATGATGGCGATCTGAAACTCCAGACAAGGATTCACAATCTGGACTCTGGGTTGCAGACAAAAGGCAGGAAACTCAACACCTCACTTGTACAAGAGAGGCTGTGTGATGACTGCAGAGAGCAGGGAATGTGGGCAAGTGGAAAGTATGTGGACTGCTGATAAAGCTGTAAGTGAGTCTACGTATTGACCCACAGCCGTGTCCCTCGTGACATCATGTCCATGAACACAGTGCTTAACAAACAGAATTTAACCAACAGTATCAAAACATGCCTCACACACCTGAACCATAGAACCTGAAGCAATAAACTTCACACTTTGATTCAATTAACTGACAATTTGCTTATACATTCGTTTGTTTTTTTGAAATTGCAATTTATTTACGTTCTGCCCGATGTATATCAAAGCAAGGGTTTGAGTTATTTAGACTCTTTGGCTACATTTCACACAGCATGCCTTGTTTTAAGCTGACCTGCTATAGAATGCACAGCGGGTTAACTTCTGATGTTGCAGAGATGATCGTCATTACTGATTAACTATTCAGTCTAAAGAGGCAACAAGAAGCTCAACGATTAGTTCAACAGAAAATCAATCAGCAACTGCTCTCACTAATTTTAGTCATTCTTTAAACAAAAAAAAATGCAAAAGAGGGGGTTGTAGTTTCTGTAAGGCCAGGATTTGAGGCAAACGAGGAGGGATGTACCGATCGGGGTCCTGATCGAGGTGTCTATTGACTGATCAATATTGGGGTCACTGACTACGACTCAACTCCTGATCTCTGTGGTTTCATGTCAGCCGTGACAGCTGCTTTTGATAAAAGGTAAATCATCACTTTGA
This sequence comes from Odontesthes bonariensis, assembly GCF_027942865.1. NCBI lineage: Eukaryota > Metazoa > Chordata > Actinopteri > Atheriniformes > Atherinopsidae > Odontesthes > Odontesthes bonariensis. The sequence continues at coordinate 21,085,091 of NC_134524.1, forward strand.
TAAATAGCATATCAGTACAGGTGCGGATTACTGAAGTTAAAGCTCAATAAAACAACTGCAGCTTACAAAGTACAGAGTATCAAAAACCCCAAATTACAACTTTTCAATTAGAAAATGAAAGATTTGCTCCCGTTTACGCGTAATTTTCTAATTAAAGATTAGAGTAAACATCCAAGCATATGCGGGGTTACTCACTTTGTGTCACTGTAAAGCAGATAAACAAGGCACTGGGACCTGTGAGCGTAAACATAAAGAAAGAGGGCCAGGTACACCACCACAGCCAGCGTGAGCAGCAGAGCCTTCACAGAGAAACATATCCTGATGAAAACGATCACTCCCAGCATGGCCAGCAGGCAGCAGTACAGGTAGTACTGGATAGTTTCAAAGAGAGGCGGATGGGAGGAGAAAAACATGTGCAAACAGGTTAGGTGTGTAGTGATTGAGAGCAAGTTTAAAGCAGAAGACAAAAAATGTGTCTGGATGTGAGGCGTTCATAAAAGGAATTTAAAAAAACAACAAAAAACTGTTGTCATGTTCTGTATTTTGTGGGTAAAACAGCACTTACGGGCACAGTGTAGAGTCTGAGACCTTCGAGCTCCATCTTGTCTGTGACTGAGGTGCAGTTTTGTCCTGGGAGAAAGAACTGGAAGGAGGAGGAGCAAATTCATAAAAATGATCCCATTCAGAACGTTCTTTTTGAAAGCTTTGCAAATATAGAAACCCACAAAGTTGAGGACGGCCATCAGCGAGGTGATGAGCATGCAGAGAATGACCACAAACAGCCGCAGTGCTGCGATGGTGGAGACGCCGCGGGAAAGCCCCGATATCCACTGGACATTCAGCGGCATCTTGGAGCGCCACTTCTGAGAAAGACGAATAAAGAAAAGTCAATAACAATAAATAATAGCTCAATACCTCCAAACACAATATGTTTTAAAAGATTATCGTTAATGGTTTGCCTAATCATCACACCATCCACCTTTATTATAAGGTTTAATAGATAAGACTGTGTGTAGTATTCTATTTAGAGGCATCGGATCTCTCTGACTGAGCCGTATACTGTTAGTCAGCTGTTAGAACTTATCCAGTTTATTGTTTTTGTTTACCTCCAAGTATCCAGTGAAAGCGATGAACAGGAGCAGCACCATCGCTGGGAAAGTCACACCGTAGGACACTGCCATCTCAAAGTTCCTGGAAGGATTGTCATTATTTACAGTGTTTCTCCTTCAGTTAGAGAATGGAAAGAACTGCAGACATTGCTAGAGCAAACGATGTCTGCGATTCTGAGAAGCCCCACTTACCTAGCAGAGACGAGCATCTGGACGATGAAGAGAGTCACAAAGATCCCGGCCAAGCAGCTCACAGAGTGGTGCAAACCCTTCACCTCTGAGAGGCGGAACTGGAAAACAAAAATGGACGTTGTTGCAGCGAATAGTTCCTTTTCATACTCACAAGGCTGCAAAAACACTACACACTTCAACTCGCTAAAACTCCTGAGCAAACCTACCTGTCTCTCTAAGCTGAGGTCGTTAAAAACCAGAGTCAAACAGTTGAGTTTCTTGGCTCTCCTCCTAAACGGAAAAAAAGAGACACAAAAGCAGTAGAAGAATAAAGGAGATCAGAAATAATCACGGACATACAAAGTACGGATCAAATGATCTACAATTGTGACGATAACTATAGCCTCCGACGGAATATAAAATGCAATTGATCGTATTTAGTGTTAACTACTGACGCTGAAGAAGCCCAATAAAAATGAAAGGAAGACAAACTCACGCCGCAGTGTCCAGAGTGTCCAGAGAGCCTCTCACACTGTTATCAACAGGCAAACTGAAACAAAGCAAGAGCACATCAAAGAAAGACAAACTCATGCCACTCTCGTACGACAGATTATTTTTGTGCTACAGGGCAAAGAAGCTTGATCGGACTTCTTCACATTAATAACTGAAGTTTTCTTTTTTTAAACTTACCAGCCGGCGTTGTCATGAGAAGGTGCTCGACCCTGAATCAAACACATCCACATATTGTCAGAATCAAAGGCTTCATAATACACCGTCACCTCCCTCGAACATGCAATAGATTTCATGATGAAATTCCAGCAAGAGACAAGCAAAGGCCCAGAAATGGTGGTTTATACAGTACTGCACTTCTCTTTATAGCATAGCTCGGTTTGATGAAGAATCTAACCTACAAGCAGAATAGAAGCACAAACACTTACTGCAGACAGCTGTGATCGCTTCACGACGTCTTTGATGGGGATGATTGACTTCTTGGGTCGCTTGGCTTCAGGGTTGCTGAGGTCTGCGAAAGGGTGGATGGTCTGCCAGGACTGGAGGTACTGAGACATCCGGATGGACGCCCGCTGCCTGCTCTCTCCTGTTTCAAGGCTGTTCCCCTGAAATGCCCCAATGGAATTAATGATAATCCAGTACAGTACAGATAAAACGCTGTTCACCAAACCCATGGAAGGCAATACACCCATTTTAAATGCAAACGGACTCACAGACACGGTGCCACTAACCGTTTTGAACCTCCGGGAAACCGTGTCCGACTTGTGAGGATCAATAACTAGGTATGTTTGCCTTCCTTTAAGAAGAGGATCCCGACTCCCTCCATCCCCTTCCTCCACTTGGTATGCTCCATTCAAGTGTTGCAGTGTCTCCTCTGTGATGTGGACTCGCCTGTTTGTAGCAGCATAACAACAAAAGTGGTAAAACTAAATGCATTCCCACTAAGGCAGATTTCTGTGGTCGGATACGAGGTGTTTCTCACCCAGCAAGACCCCCAGACTCCAAGTGATTGGCTAATGTGACATCATGGGACCACACGTCGTACTGCCACTTTTGCAGGCCGATCACGCCGCAGAGCACGTTGCCGGTGTGAACGCCGACCCGCATGCTGATGTCAACCCCCGTCGCCTCTCGCAGTTTACTACAAGACAAACAGAAAACTCAAATCAGAACAGCAGCGCTTTGGCATTTATGTTCGGTCATTTGGAGTTCAGAGTATATTTTCAGTGGAAGATTTAGAAAAGATTTAGAAAAAATTAAAATAAATGTCTTATATGAACGTGAAACATGTTCAAATCCGTCTTTTCTTTTTGGAACAACTGTCACAACAATGCAACCGTTTTTATTGGGTTTGCTCTTAATATCTTTTACTTTAAAGGGATAGTTCGCCTCTTTTGAAATGAAGCTGTATGACATCCCATATTAGCATTATCATTTATGAACATTGACTTACCCCCTGCTGCGTCCTGTGAGCCGAGTTCCAGCCGAGTTTTGGTGTTGACGAAGGTAGTCCGGCTAGTTGGCTGAGGTCGCAAAAATAAAGCGTTTTGCTTCTCAAAACAATATGCGTTCAATAGAGTAATACATTTGCATCACAAAATCGTTCAAAAGAAAAAGTCAGACCTCACAATCGCTTGGCGCTATTTTCTCTCCCTTCGTATCACTGCGTACAGCCACCTGCCGATAGCCGCACCTGTTACGGTGTTTACTGCTCGGAAGCAGGGGACTGCTCAGTCTGCACTTCGGTCTGCACAGTTTACACAGCCCGTAGTGATACGAAGGTAGAGAGAAAATAGCGCCGCCGCCAAGCGATTATGAGGTCTGACTTTTTCTGGATGAACGATTTTGTGATGCAAATGTATTACTCTTTTGAACGCATATTGTTTTGAGAAGCAAAACGCTTTATTTTTGTGGCCCCAGCCAACTAGCCGGACTACCTTCGTCAACGCCAAAACGAGGCTGGAACTCGGCTCACAGGACGCAGCAGGGGGTAAGTCAAATTTAATAAATGATATTGCTAATATGGGATGTCATACAGCTTCATGTCAAAAGAGGCGAACTATCCCTTTAATGTCTCCTAAACACAAATAATCACCAGTATCTCACTTTCATCTCTTAAAAGTCATCATTGAGAGTTCACCTCCAATCAGAGCGGAGACAGAAAAGGTTAAAGTGACAAAGAAAACAACACTGAAAAATAACAATTTCAATCTTAAGAGAGAAATGTGATAAAGTGATATGGGCATTCAGGACTTATACATAAATTGTCTAGCTAATTCTTCGTTTTTGCATTGAACATAAGTTTGTAACCTCAGAAAGTCAGAAAATGACAACCAAGGAGCACAGTTAAAACTTCAACATCCTACAAACTTTTTACAAGGAACTAAAAGATTTTCTCAGCCTTGGTTCATCAGCATTTCCCTTCAGGTCTATAGAACACGGTCGTTTCGGCCAATCGCGTAAGCTGCAGTGAAGCGACAAGTTGAGCTTCAGCTGCATCTGGTACAAATCTTTCAGAAGCAATCAGCACCTTTCTGTTGTATATTCAATATGTCCTGAATGTCCTGAATAAAACACTGAATGGGGACGGGGTACAGTAACATCGGATTCAAATTACAATGCTTCGAAATACTGAACTATACGGGCCAAAAACAGTCGAGCTTTAGATAAATTCAGACAAACAGACCTGATGGCAGTGCACATGTCCAGCCCCATCTGAACACAGTTTCTGGCGTGGGTGGAAATGGGGTCAGGCAGCCCAGACACACAGTAGTAGCAGTCACCCAGGATCTTTATGCGAAGACACCCATTCTTCTACACAGTGAACGAAACAGAGTGGAGAAAAGGAATGGTTTCAGAGTTTAGAGCTACAAAAAGCGGCTCTTTGTGAACAAATATGTTTGTGTTTTTTTGTCCCTTCTAGCTAAATGTAGTATTTCTACCTTGGCGATGTCATCGAATCGGCCAAAAAGCTTGTTGAGCACAGCAACCAGCTCCTCTGGAGTACACGTACTTGCCAGCTTTGTGAAGCCCACAATATCTGCATACAGGATGCTACAGAAACCCACACAGGCACACACAACTGTTACACACGTGTTCATATGATAACAGCTTGATTCCTACAGAAGGAATACAGAGACTGGTCAGAAAATCAAAAAGACAAATGAAAAAAATTCCCAGATTTGTTCTGAAGTTTGGGAATAATTAAAACAAGATGAAACAAAACCATGAAAAACTGGCAACATGTACCAACATACAACTGTGTGATCGTCACCTGACGTCTTTATGTTGGCGTATGTAAAGGCTGTGAAAGTTGTGGAAGTTGGATTCATTCTCCTTCTCACTCTTGGGCTTGGACAGACGCTTTATCACCTCTGTTTTAAGCTCCACGGCGATGTAGCGTGGCAACACCGAGAGGAGGAGCCGTTCCTGTTGCCGGGGAAACACAAAAGGGGCAGGGGGTGGGGGGGCGTGTGAGAGGAGAAGGTGGGTGATAAGTTTGCGAGATCCAGTGCAGTGAGTCACTGAATTTCTATCCTACATCTGTGACAATCTGTTCGCCGTGCCTGTAAAAGACACAGGTGGCCTTCTTAAAGCCATGCCATGTTGACTCAGTGGATCATGTTTCATCTCTGTTTACTTGCTATGAATGGTCTCCATTTGGATTTGCTTAATCTATCACTGCTGAACCTTCAGACAAGTGAATGATTAATCTATTGACCTATTCGCAAGAAAAGCATACAAGTACCAAGTTGTGGCTGTCCATGTAAAGAGCCCTTTAATGAGAGCGATTACAGATAATGATTTTAAATTCAGAGTAAATTAAACAAGCAGCCTCGTGGAAACCCGGAGAAGCGGATTTATAAATATCTACCTCTGCTGAACTATACAAAGAGACTCAAATAACTTAATCTGAAAAGGCTATTTTGGGGTGAGTGAACCCGACACACATATCAGGCGTATGATCATACGTGAGGTGCAAACAGAATGAACACAGAAAGTGTGGAAAGTAGATAAGTGTATTTATGGAATGGAAACTCAAGATGGAGTATCAACCTGCTGGTATTTTCTTATATCCTTCTGGGAACGTATGACGCTGAACTCTTCTCTCTTCCGATTGGATCTCCTGACATCGTGATCGGTCATCCACAGGTGAAAAACCCCAATGCAGTTCACGCACACAAACAGCACAGCATTCGCCACCAGCTGAGGAGGCAGTGAGAGAAAAGCGGGTCATTTACGCTTTCTCCACTGACATTCGTTTGAAGAGCACAGAACATACGCTGTAGTATACTACAGTGTATATGTAAAATAGTAAGCAAGGAAGATTCTCATTTGCATTAGTGGACATTGAGGTACGTCATGACAAGGCGAGAGCACACAAAGCGTTTTGCACAAACAAATACCTGTTCATGCATGGCCAGGTTTAGAACCTCTTCGTAAAACAGTAACTAGTGCTTCCGATCATTTACATTTTTCCTGCTTTTCCTCCTTGCTGGCCACACAATACAAAATACCACTGTGCAGGCTGGCTCAAACTTCGTGTAACATTTGAATGAGGGTGCCGAGTTGTCATGTATGCAAAAAGGTTAAAAACTCTCTAGATGGTCAGATAATTTGCAAATTTATGCCCTCATTTACTTATGACGCTTTGTCACCTGCACCTTTGTGTCTTTTGCCAAATTCAACCTGAAATGTCAATCCAAACGGCGGCAAATGTTAATGGCGAAGGTCCTCTTATCATCAGAAAGAAAAAACAGAATGGTTATCGTTGCATTTGTGCAGGTTGAAATAGTTTTCGATATGTTCAAATGCTCGAGCCTTTACCTGAACAGCCAGGTCTGGTGTCTCCGGGCTGGTGACAGGGACATATGTGCTGATGATGATGATGTGTGAAGCACTGGTCCCTATCCCAACCATGAGGGCCCAGGCCAGAGAGAGGGGCAGCACAGTGTACACACTTACAGAGAGGAAGAGGAAAAATGCTACCTGATAAGGTAAGAAAAGAAGTAGAAAAGGTTCAAAATAACTATATCTCCTGCATACAAAACTCTTTTTTTCTCTCCCTTTTGCTTCCTTCTCACCTGCTCCCACGCCGTCACAGGTCCTCCTGTGAAGATGAAGACTATGGCAGTAATGTACAACGTGCCCCAGACGAAGAGGGCCAGTGCCCCTCTACAGCGTCTCAGCGATGCGAGCCAGGGCAGGCAGATGAGCAGGGTGGCGCTCAGACAGAGAACCACACAGACCACAGACAGGGCACCGACATGGTCATCGAGGTTCTGCGGAGTGAACTGCACAACTGAAAATGAGCGCTTTCTTGAAGGTTTAACAAAAAACCGAATTAGAGTCAAAAATAAAAAATAAAAAGCAAATCATTTGTTCCTTGATGAATAAAGTGAAGTGGGGAAGTGAGTGAGTAACGTTTAATTAAAAGGCAGTGCTGTAAAACTTCAGCAAAGACAGATTATCTTCATTTTTTCATTTAGAGGAAGGATCAAAGTTTGGTTTAAAATTTAAATAATCATTTTTCCTATGTGTAGTCAACTGTTAGATTTGCTTAATTGATTCTTATTTGATCAATAGTGAAGCACACACAGTTAATCTAAGCTGTTGTGAGCATTTATACCTACACTATATTGTCAAAAGTGTTCACTCATCCATCCACATATTTAAATTCAGGTGTTCCGATCACTTCCATGGCCACAGGTGTAGAAATCCAAGCACCTCGGCATGCAGATTGCTTCCACTAACATTTGTGAAAGAATGGGTTGCAGTGAATTCCAGCATGGTGCCGTGATAGGATGCCACCTATGCAACAAGTCCAGTCGTGAATTTTCCTCACTACTAAATATTCCACAGTCAACTGTCAGTGGTGTTATAACAAAGTGGAAGCGATTGTAAATAACAGCAACTCAGCCACGAAGTGTTAGGCCACGTAAAATGACAGCGGGGTCAGCGGATGCTGAGGCGCAGTGTGCAGAGGTTGCCAACTTTCTGCAGAGTCAAGTACTTCAGACCTCCAATCTTCATGATTAGATTAGCTCAAGAACAGTGAAGCACGTCGCCACTGGACTCTAGAGCAGTGGAGACGCGTTCTCTGGAGTGACGAATCACGCTTCTCCATCTGACAATCTGATGGGCGAGTCTGGGTTTAGCGGTTGCCAGGAGAACGGTTACAAGTCTGACTGCATTGTGCCAAGTGTAACGTTTGGTGGAGGGGGGATCATGGTGTGGGGTTGTTTTTCAGGAGCTGGGTTTGGCCCCTTAGTTCCAGTGAAAGGAACTCTGAATGCTTCAGCATACCAAGAGATTTTGGACAATTTCATGCTCCCAACTTTGTGGAAACAGTTTGGGGACGGCCCCTTCCTGTTCCAACATAGCTGCACACCAGTGCACAAAGCAAAGGTCCATAAGAACATGTATGAGTGAGTTTGGTGTGGAAGAACTTGACTGGCTAGCACAGAGTCCTGACCTCAAGCCGATAGAACACCTTTTGGAATGAATTAGAGCAGAGACTGTGAGCCAGGCCTTCTCGTCCAACAACAGTGTCTGACCTCACAAATGCACTTCTGGAATAATGGTCAAAAATCCCCATAAACACACTCCTAAACTTTGTGGAAAGCTTGCCCAGAAGAGTTGAAGGTGTTATAGCTGCAAAGGGTGGGCCGACGTCATATTAAACCCTCTGGATTAAGAATGAGATGCCACTGAAGTTGATAATCAGTGATGCAAGTACAGCATGTGACACTTCATCTTTCTGGTTAATCTTTGAGGAAAGCAGTTTGAGGTGCAACCGCAGTTTTACAAAGCAAACCAACCACTGCTGTTGCCGTCTGGGAAGGTGTGATGTGTAGCTATGATTCTGTGGAGGTGTTAGTCATTCTACAGCAATGGTGTATGATACAGTCATGTGGAAAAAAAAAAGCACACCCTCTTTCAGTCCTGAGATTAAAAAAAAAAAATCGTCCAACCCTTAAAAGGTCTTAAATGAGACAAATGAGGTCTCGGTTGAATAACAATTGTTATAGCATGCTTTGTTCATTCAATATAAACTAAGCCCAAATGCAAGACAAGTGTGTGAGAAAGTTAACCTGACTACGTCATACTCACGATTCTAGTCAGAATGTGAGTCTGATACCGCTCGATAGAGTTTTGAGTATGGGGCGTGTTTCAACCGAACCAGGAGAAAAAATGCCTCTTCGCTCAATTGGATAGACCTACAACCAATCAGAGCAACGTAGTATGTGATGTAGATTAAGCGACACACACTTGTTGTAGGAAGGACGGCAAAAACATCTTTTCTATCGATAAAAGCCTTTATCGCGTTCCTCTGTTCGTCTTTCAAAATGAATGCAATGTGGAGATCCTGTAGAACAGACTCGATGGCAGAATCTACATACCCTAGCTCTCCAGCGGCAGCCATGTTTGTTTCAAACAAAGTCAAACCAAGCGCTCTTTAGTGACGTAGTCGATAATGTCGCTGTTGATCATCTGTCCATCATCGTATAAAGCCCGCCCTGGCAATCTGATTGGGTCGACTGTTTTGATGTCGAGCATTGAGATTTCCCAACTGAGCAGAGCCAGACCGAACTTCCCGACCAAAAATGTTATGGGCGGGGCTAAGTTCGGCTGGAACCCAGGCTATGAGAAAGTAGGTGCATCCCATAATTCATTAGCTTGTAGAACCACCTTTGGCAGCATTAACTTGTCATGGTAACAAAGCCATCGTTTTCTGTATCAGTCTCTGAGAAATGCTGTCCCACTCTTGTTTATAACTTCGCTTCAGTTCACTGAGGTTCACTGGGATTTATCAACATAAAGCTCTCTTTAGGTTCCACCACAGCATTTCAGTCAGGTTGAGGTCTGCACTGTGACTGGACAATTGCCAAATCTTTATTCTGTTCCTTGTCAGCCATTTTGTTGTAGATTTGCTGCTGTGGCTGCAGAACAAGCCCAAATCATCAGCCCTCCACCATCGTGCTTGACAGTTGGTATGAGGCATTTGTGCTGATATGCTGCGTTTGGTTTTCTCCGAACGTGCATTATGAGCAAACAGCTCCCCTTTTTCATAGAGGTGCTCACACTTACTGATGATCACTTAATCAAATGCATTTGATTAGCAGCAGCTGGCAGCTACTTAACCTCCCTCTTCCTGTGTTTACACAGTTCAGTTAACTCCAATTTAAAATGTGTCTAAACACATAATGTGAGGGGCACAAAACTCTCTTTTTAAATGCAAGTTAATGCTGATCACCCGCACACCTCATGCACTGTGCTCATGTGCTCCACTGTTTAGTGGGAATGTGGAGTCACGTAGACAAGAATGTTGCAGTGCTTTTGCAGAACAGGTTTAATGCTCCACTTTGTTGGAGGTGGCTGTGAGACTTGCTTCAGCATCATGCCGTTGATCCTGTTGATGATGTCTGCGCTGATGCGTGTTAAATAAGAGCACAGGTTTATTTCTAATCCTCTCTTTGACCGCACAGACTAGCTTGATTTCGCTTGAACTGATTTGCTACAGATCATTAATCCGGCTACTAATAAAAATAACAGAGGTGTAATGATCACTGGATAAGTCATTTATTAATTAATCTGAAGAAATATTCCGCCTCTTCTTTTTCTAAATCATCAATCATTTTGTTGAGGATGAATATTGAGAAAATGCTTTACATTTCCTGGTTTATATTTGAACTCAAGGGTGGTGTTTCCCTCGTACTATAATAAGCAAGTATACCATCTGTATTGCTCCTCATTGGGGAAAACCAGATGTTGTCCAAAATGTGTTTGAGACCTATGCTAAGAAGATAAACTTGGACTTGCTAATGTCCAGGATTTCTTCCTTTCTATTCACTAACTTATGCCAAAAGAAAAATGAGGCGGGCAAATGTAAAGTTTGAAAACGTCACGCGTGCCCTTGTAAGCTCTCACTCACCCTTCCGGTGGTGGGGATGACAATGATGATGACCACGCAGAAGAGTAAAGACAGCACAAGTCCAGACAGCATGGCCGGAGTCTCTTCGACACACCGCAGAAAAGCCCTGTGGAAGGCCTGGTAGCAGCAACACACCCCCTCTTTCACACTCCGCCCGGATCGGGTGCTTCGCCCGTCATCGTCTCCGTCCCCCTCATCCAACCTGACATCGATGCTGTCTCTGCTTTGGCTGGCTGGAAATGAAACTTCGGGTGTAGCGGCTGAACTGACTGAGCTCTTCACGTCTGGTTGAACGGTCAAGTCTGCCTTGGAATTCTCCACGTCACCATTCGCTGTAATTTGGACGGCTTTGTCTGATTTAGAAGTGTCCAAACTGTTTTCAGACAGGTTTACCGGAGAGATGGGGTTCGTCTTCTCAAGGGACTTTTCATCGAGCTCCAACTCCTCATCACAGCTATCGGTGCTGAAACTCGTGCAAGCATAACCGGGGCTGGACTTTGTGCTGCTGTAGTCTGAATCCGTCCAGCTGTTGTTTTGCAGTGAAGTCCTGCCCTCATTTCGCAGCTTATCGCAGGATGAGCTGGCTGCATTATATTCAGTATTCGGCAGGGTCAATCCTGATCCCCTCAACAAAGAATTGGACTTAAGAGGTTCAGGTGCGTGTGCTGTTTTCGCCACACCCACCTCCACAGAAACCTGGGATTTGCTGAGTCCTGACTGGCTCTCTCCAGGAAGATCCATTGTGCTATCATTTCCTCGTGAAGTGTTGATGGCACTGCCGTGTGCGGGGTCTTTTAAGCGACTGAAGTCATCAAGCTGCAGGATGTTACCTTTGCCCTTTCCATCACTGGAGATGACGACAATGTCCGGCACTAAAGAAACATGCGGCGGCTCTTCTCCAGGCTCACACTTGTCCTGCAAATCTGTGGACTCGTCTGGCATGGTGATCTGAGCGTGTGGGAAGAATTTCACAGTCTATCAACCTGTCACGTCGCTTTCTCTGGCTGTCTGTCAGCTTGTCTCTGTGATAAACGCACACCAGAACAGTGTTTCCAACTTTATCTCCTTAGATTTAAAAAAAAAAAGGCAAAAAGGACTTCAATCTGTCTGTGTGCCGGGTTAAATAAATTAAAAATCTGCTTATTTGGAGAATGTTCCAGAGAGTCAAGCTCCTCTGATCTGAACACAGTGACAAAGCTGAAGGTGACGATTAAAACGCTAAAGGTGGTGATAAATGTTCTGGCTGAGCTCACGATGATCTGTTAAGGTCCAAAGGATCGATAAGGAATCTTTAACTCCAGAGGGATCTCATCAGACGAGCGCTGAGCCATACTTGAAGGGAGAAGAGACTTCCTGCCAAAAAAAAAACAAAGACAAAACAAAGAAAGGAGAAAATAAATAAGGTTGGAACACAATCAGCACAGAGAAAAGAGTTGAGGTCAGAGTTTTTTGCTTTCAGAGAGCTTGGTTTAATATCCTTTTAATGACAGACCGCTTCAACCCATTTCCCCATTATGCAAAAAAACTTGTTAGTCAAGCTGCGGGCTCTTCCCCAGTAACACAATACACAAAACACATACTGTACAGTGCTCAGGTGTGTACAGGAATGAAATGTCAGTGACTCACCCTGCATACATGAAAAGCTTTTTTTCTTTCTTCTCCATTCAACACCTACAGTCACGGGAGAAAGAATGCATTTTGAGGTTTTGTTCATCAGGACATCGTATAAAACAATCTGGTTCTTAACAGGTCTTAGAATAAGGCTAATATGACCTCAGATGAACAACAACACATGACATTTTATACCACGTTTAACAAAAACGACGCCAGAATGCAGTCGCAGTACACTCCGTGATTCAGTAGCTTGAGCAATCTTTCGCAATAATTACTAGTAATTGCTTTCTGTATGACGTCAAAGGCCTGGTCAACAAGCCCAAATCATCAGGCCTCCATCAGAGGTGTTTGCGCTGATATGCTGTGTTTGGCTTTCTCTAAACGTGCTAAAACATCAAACATCTCCACTTTGGTCCGGTCCGTCCAGAGGACGTTGTTCCGGAAGTCTTGTGGTTTGTTCAGATGTAACTTTGCAAACCTAAGCTGTGCTGCCATGTTCTTTCTTAGAGAAAAGAGGCTTTCTCCTGACAACTCTTCCCAAACGAGCCAAATTTGTTCAGTCTTCTTCCTAATGGTACCACATTGAAGTTTTAACATTTAACTTGCTAACTGAGGCCTGCAGAGTCTGGTGTAACTTTTCTTTAAGCAGATTTCTTAGGACGGTCTAAGCTTCAGGTGAATATGCTGGAAGATTGGCACATGGTCTCGTATGTTTCCACATGTGAATAATCTTTCTCCATTGTAGCATTAAGGACATCCAAGTTGTTTGGAAATGACCTGACGACCACTCCCAGATTGATGAGCAGCAACAATTGCTTCCCTTAGCTCACTGCTGATGTCTTTCCTCCGTGACTGTTGGCAACACACTTGTTGATGATCAGTCGATCAAGTGCGTTTGATAAGCAGCATCTGGCTGCTGCTTAATCTCTTAATTGTGTCGGCAGTGAGGGTGTACTTAGTTTTTATACACGCTACTTCTGCATTTTGGTTGAGTTTTTGTTCAGCCAAGAAGGACATGATGTAATATGTCATGCGTTACCGTTCTTTTGAGGTTGTCTTACTGTTTTTTAAGACCTGGAAAAGAACCTGATCAGTTGCCGTTATGACCTGAGACATAAAACTCCCAATCTGAAAAGAGGGTGTTCTTTAACTTTTGTCCGAAACCCAACTGCCTCTGTACCCAACCAGGGAGCAAAATCTCACAGCGGCCATCCTCACACCCTATCTGCTCCAGGGTCGCCGTAAATTCCTGGAATGAAACATCCCTTAATCTGCCTCCCTTGTCGCAAATATGCCTCTGATCTAACATCAACAGTTGCAGAGGGATTATGGAGTCAATCTGAATCCTATCTTTCACCTCAACCCTGATGCTGTGCCATTTTATATCAACTGACAACACTCTCCCCTTCATGTAGGGGCACTGCGACTGTTACAGTCAAACACACTTCTGTTGTGGTGATGGATGTCCTTATATCGCTCTCATTTCAGTGAACTGCTGTTTGGCTGGTATCCTTTTCCTCTTTTTCTTTCTGGTTTCATTACTTTGTTCTGCTTGTCAAAAAACAAAAAGGCATTTTCCAACACTGCCTCAGATCAAACCCAGTCCAGTAACGCTTCACCCACTGCAATGATTGACGAGGGAAGATAAGACATCGGTAAAAAGTAGTAGCTGTTGAGTCATTTGTAGTTTTTAGATAGCAAGAAATAATAATAATAAAAAAAATCATTAGAGACACTAATGGACCCGGATGTGACACAACGTTACCTCAAAGAGACACAGAACAGTTACAAAGACACGCTAAATTACTGAAATCTGACACAAAAATGATCAGCATTAAATGTCAACTGATACAAAAAGATACAAAATGATCAAAGGAGAAATGGAACAAACAGGAAGAGATGCGACGTAGTCGAAAGTGGATCGCAAATAAACCACAAAAATTACACAAATGTGGTTCTTTCATGTGTTTTATAAGTCGGCCGGCTTGAGGCCCATCTTCTCACATCCACCAGTGGCCTGACATTATATAAAATCTCTGAATATTTGTTATGTATTGAAAATACAGTTCAATATAACACAATATATTTAGAAAGTACAGCTTCACTTTCAATAGGAAAAACGGTACTACTTTTGTTAATGTGACAAATGTACTTACAGGTTAATTGCACCTTTGGCGGATTGATATGTATACACTGTTTCTTGGGATTCAAGTCATCATTTATTGCTGTTTATGTAAGTGAAGAAACATAACAATATTTCAACGGCTTCGTCGCCGAAAACAAGCAAAAGTAGTAACAGGCACATTAACAAGGTGTGACGAGAAAATGTAGGCCAGTTGTTGTCGCTTAATTTCAGGGTTTTTCACACGAAGCTCAAGCGCTCAGGGTAGCCTAACTTACAAATATGTATATACACTTAAACAGAGAGATGCCTACCTGTCAAACACTGACATGTTCATTTCTAAAGTGGACGAATCAAGACACTGTCAGCTGAGTAGGTCAAGTTTATCACTATTCATAGAAAGCGGTCTAAAAATCAAAACCAGCTGGCGTATTTAAGGGTGTGATAGGATAGCCATAGGATAATTCCGGGGATGGCTAAACCAAAGCGTGAAATCTCTCTCGTGTATAACGCAAAAGAACATAATGAGCAAGTGCTGGTCGCATTAAAATTTGGAGCTAGTGTTTAATAAAAATAAAAAAGGTCTTACTCTGAATTGAAGGAGATAAAAGAGCCAATTTAACTTTACGACAAAGCAGAAGAAGAAGAAGAAGAAGAAGAAAAAACACTTGTTGGTCTTCAACAAAAGCTCAAGTAAAAGCGTTAAAAATACAGATGGCATCCTTACCTCATTGCTCATTAATGTTATCGTCGGTCTCCCTGTCACTTTAACTTAAGTTCGCTCTCTGACGGGATAAGGTTCAAATTCCCTCCGCTTCCTCCTTTATCCTTTTATCGTGAAGCAAAAAACAGGCAGGTTCACCCTTAAAATGCGAGCGAAAAGCTACCGTGTCCGCGAAGAAGAAAAAAACAAAGCCTATGTTTCTTTGAAAAACATGACAGACCTTAAAAAGTCCGCGTCTTGTTCGGCGCACGAGCCGCAGAGTGAAGATTCGGCTCGGGGCGCGAGGCAGGTGTGGGAGAGAGCGTGGGCGTGCGCGCGCGGACGCGAGCAGGAGCGCATTGGTCCAGCAGCCACGCAAACAGGAGGAAGGTAAACAGAGAGGCAGAGAGATGGAGAGGCAGGACGGGTCAAAGGTCAGACTGAGGCTGCCTCTTCAGAGGGGAGAATGAACGCTGTCAGCACTTAGTGATGTTCTGAAGCTATTTTTTTTTCAATCTTTTTGAATGTATATTGGCAATACTGTCAACGAATTCATTTGATTTCACCATTACACAAGTACACAGAAGGAATTATGTTTATAAAAAGGTGTCAACGTACTTTTCTTTTTTTCTTTTGAATATATCGCACCTGTATAAGATATATGTGAAGCCGATCAGTTCACTTATCTGATAATACAGTAACGAAGAACCTTATATATTGTTAAAGTTACACACTAATGAATTATCAGTAGGAGTCATACAATACATAGGAGTCACAGTTCTGAAGTCTTTTGCAAATAAGTCATCCAAGAGATG
This sequence comes from Odontesthes bonariensis, assembly GCF_027942865.1. NCBI lineage: Eukaryota > Metazoa > Chordata > Actinopteri > Atheriniformes > Atherinopsidae > Odontesthes > Odontesthes bonariensis. Next base: position 21,101,070 of record NC_134524.1, read on the forward strand.
CATGGAAGTCTGACAGACATTTGAATGTCGTCATTTAAGTGCATGCCCAAAGAATATATCGAGAAGTGCAAAGACTAGACAAAAAGACAGCAAAGTTGAGCTGAAAATGTAACGGACGAGATGAAATCAGTGCAAACGTGAAGGAAAAAAATGGTGTTAGCTTAAATAAAAGCAGTGCAAATGTTGGGCAGGTCTGGAGATGAGATGGTAACAATGCAAACACGGAATATAAACAGGTGCGAGGACAAGGCAAATAAGCTGCAAAGGTAAGATAAGAGCAACATGCAGCAGGGATACTTACTGTAATTAGACTGATGAGTGAACGCTGTAAGAGCTCGCCGTGTTACGTGTTCATTCAAGAACGATTCTGAAACGAACGCTTGCGTTTACAGCGTTGTTTTCACCTCCAAGGTATGACGCTGACAGATGCATTTTTCCTTGAGTCAGGAGCAGTCTCGATGTAAGTTTACCGTCACTCCCTTGGCTCATTAGTCAGTAGCCTACCTTTTTAGTTGAGACACGGTGAAGCAGCTTTTAGCTGTTATGCTGCACACAACTGGAACAAACTACCAGCAGAACTGTAAGCACTTTTAAATCCAGGTTAAAAACATTTCTCTTTCGGTGTGCTTATGGTTGAGTTTATATTTTTATTTTTCCCCTCTTCTTTGATTACTTTTAACTGTGTTTGAATTTTTATTCTATTTTTTTATTCTCTTTAAATTGCTGGTTTTTATGCTGCTTTATGCTGTTCTTTTAAATGCCTTGTCTTTATGTAAAGCACATTGAGTTGCCTGTGGTATGAAATGCGCTGTATAAATAAAGATGCCTTGCCTTGCCTTGCCTTAGATTTGATCATCAGAAACACTTCTGTTATCAGCATAAGGGTGATAAGAGTTAACTTCAAAGGTTTTTGAAGACTGCATTCATTTTAGATACATGTGCAAGCCTCCTAGCATCTATCTGCGTAAGGCAACAGATTACACGCAACGTGGTGTATTGAAACAACAATAGTTGTATGGCGGTTTGAAGGGAGAATTCATTCTCTCTGAGTTCGTTTGTCCCTCTGTCTTTCTTGTTTATTTTTCTTGGGTCACGTGGCTTTATTGGTTTATTAATAATTCCCGATGTTGCCAATAAAAGTATTTTATGACATAAGCAAACACACACGTTGTATGGTGCAGCTGCTGCTTTTTTAAATTTGTTTTAAAGACCTGGCAGGCAGTCATCAAATAGTAATGATAAGGGGATAATGTTAGATATTCACTGTTCTTTCTGTCCCACAGCAGAGGGTAATCAGTCTACCTGCGTCCCACTGTGCCGTGCAGTTACAAAGTACAATGGCAGATTTGAACAAAGAGAGAGATCCCGATATATAACCCCAACAGACAATACCTTCGCGTTGCTACCTGCTCACACAGAGCAGGGTTTCAATGCATCAAAAGCAACCAACTGAACATTCAAGAGAAAAACTTACCATATAAAAGGGTAACTAACCATGCAAAGTCAATGTGTACAAGACTGAACTGATGTAACCCTGATGAACTGAAACTCTGGGGATTGAAAAGGTCATTGTGTGATTTGAAAGACCATAAAGACTTTGTGGCCTGAAAAGAGAAATAAAATCCCCACAAGGAGAAATGAAAACCTTACAGGGTGCTTTCGTCGTCATTCGGGTATAAAGCATCATATCAGTGATGAAATGCAATTATTTTTCTTTTGAGTTTAAATGTGTTAGCTGTACTTCTCCATCACTGTACAACATGCAGAGTGCAGGTGGGCTAAAATGGTTGTGCGTGGCCAAAAGAGGCCCTACAGTCACCGCCCGCTGCCTCTCAGTCCATCACTACACATGCTGAATATACATTGTACAACAGAATTCTCGTCTAAGTAACCTTTAATCCTCAAGTTTGCACCAAGCCTTTAAACCTCACGGTCTCACTCAGGATGTTCCCAAAATAGCTGCGCGGTCCAATTTTCTCTGTTGTTAAGAGCCTCACCAAACCGGTTTGATGTGGTTCTATTCTCGGAAAGACTCTTTGCTCTTTGCTCTTCTGTGAAGTTCAAAAGAAAGACGTCTTCCTGTATAAACACAAATACTGGACATGTGTCGTGTTATCATTTTCATTCCCGCCGCACAAACAAGACAAAATGTCCCGATAGCAAAAACGGAAGCGGAAGGCCGGAAACGAACACAACAAACAAGACAACTGGTTTCAACATTTTCTGGATAAATCCATCTCTATCGCTGTCTCTCTTTATTTTTAACCCACATCCCCTGAAGGGAGGTGTCTCTAAACTGTCTGATGTTGTCTTATTTACTTTTATTTATTTACTACATTGATTACTTGATATTCACCGTTTCTGTCAGTATCAGGTCATATTGGGAAACTTTCATCTTCTCAACGTGTTGCTTGATTGTTCGAGGGAAGTTTTCTGATTGGTACGTCAATCATTCCTCTCTAAAACTCACTCAGAGTTCAGAGAAACTGTTTCATAGAGGACGTGCTACAGCGACTAGTGTCTACGTTCACTGCGTTCAGGTATTTTCCATTTACGGTGGAAACTTTCGTTTTTACGCAGAAGAGAAACTCAATGGGCCTTTTCAGTTCTGTTTAAGACATAAAGCAGTGAGATGAAAAAAAAACAAGGCAGTTGGTACGTAAAAAAAAAAAAAAAAAGAGTGGTTCCTTCTTCTTTTGGGATTTAAACATGAAACTGTGGCAACAGACTTCTGTTCCGGAAACAGGCAGAAACAGGAAACTGCTCCTGTTGACCCAAAGAAACAAAGGTCATCTTTGTGTGGCGGTTTCCAGAGGATTACATATCTTATTTGCAAACTCAGTTGAATATTCCATGCAATTTGTTTCTCTCTTTTGAACGTTTTTTTTTTTAACCCAACAGTTGTGTGATCCTGCATGTGTAGCCTAAATGAATTGGACAAAGGCTTATATGATGACAGTGACGTCGCGCCGTATGACTGTTCTTCACATTTTCAGATAAATAGTGGTGAAGTCTGACCTCTGGTGGAAACTGGGATGAACAACTGTTTGTTTCTGTCAGTTCAGCAGCTGATGCGGCATGGAAACAGCGAGTCAAAGAGAGTCATAGTCTTAGTCAACTTCCTTCGCACAACGTTGGACTATATATTTTAGGTTTGGGTTCAGAGTAGTGCTACATTTGCAATTTAAATAGTTACCTCCAAACAATAAATAGGTTAAAGAGGGAATTCTCTCACTCCGTTCTGTTGTACATGTGTGTTCCAAACTTATAACCCTTTGACTCAACCAGCGTTGACTCACATGACATTACTTAAGGTAGAACTGCCAATGATGTGCAAAATTTAACAGATGCTCCCTTTAAATTCTATGTCAAATCCCAAACTTAGCTTATAAAAGGATCTCTGAGTGGAAAACCAACATGGCTCTTGGTCATGAACAATATTCTAGGAATTTTGACCACCAACAACAACAACAACAAAAAAGTTGTTTCAGAAACTAATAAATGACTTGACAAATGGATCAGAATGCGAACCGTTCTGACTGATGGGAAATTTAATAAACTAGAAAGCTGCAAGCAGCTGTGAGCGGGACCGAGGTGTGCGTACGTGGGGATGTGCGTACGTTGGGGCATGCACTGGACGCTGTAGTCGCGCAGCTCTGCCCACACGCACGATACCCTCTGCGTACGTACGAGCACATAATAACCCCAATGCAGAGGGGTTTTTGAAAATTTCTAGGGGGCGCCAATGAGCCATTTTGCTCCACCCACACATGATACCCTTTACATACGTACGAGGTCGTCAGGGTGGACGTGTGTGCCAAGTTTCATGGCTTTGCGATGATGATAAGGCTTTCAAATCACAAACGCCATCACACGATTTTCACCGCCTGGCCACGCCCACAACGTTCAGAGTTTGGAAAGGTTTCTCCATGATTTTTTCCTCCCATAGCTTAAGAGTAACCTGGCCAAGTTTGGAGCTGTTACCATTAAATCTGTAGGTAGGAGTTCGATCTTATGCAAGGCGTGGAATCGGTCAAAATTAGCACGAAAACGCACTTTCCATCCAACGTTTCGAAACACCAGCAGATGGCGCTATAGGTGGATGTCACTATGATTATATGTGGGCGTTTAGGCTTCATCCAGCATTCACCGTATGAAGTTTGGGACAGATTGGATAATGTATGTGGGAGTTATAAGCGACTTTTTGTGGCGAGTGATGGCGAGTTGTCAAACTTTGAGGCATCGCCACGCCCACACCCTTTAAGTTTTAAAAAAGTTTCCCCATGAATTTTTTCCCCCCATGTCTTAAGAGTAACCTGGCCAAGTTTGAAGTCTGTAGCAGTAAATCTATAGGACAAGTTCGATCTCATGCAAGGCGTGGAATCGGGACCATGGCGGCAGGAGACTTTTTTGTGCGTCTGGACATGATGAATGAGTGTACCGAATTTTGTCGTCCCACTCGAAACTAACCCCATTGCGGGGACCATTTTTAAGCATCGTAGGAGTCAATGAGCTACTGAGTCAGTGAGCGACTCCCAAAAAGATAAAGTTTAGATTCTTTCATGTCGTCGACTGGCAGGCCGTGCTTGCAAAATTTCATGAGTTTTCGAGCACCTTTTGCAAAGAATAAGACGGAAAGAAAGACGGCGGAATAATAATAAACCTTACAGATACAATAGGGTCCTTACAGTTTCACTGCTCGGTCCCTAAATATTGTTCCTGGGGCTAACAGTTATTGAATTTGGAGGGAAATTATCGTAGAGGAGTCATGACCGGGAGAACAAGAAATGAAACACTACTGCACCAACAAATGCATAAGCTTACTGGGGCTCTCTCATGTTCAGCTGACCTCACTTCATCTTCTCAACGTGGAAGCATGACCAGGACATTTAGGCAACCGGGGGGCATGTGTCCTCGTATTTGTACCTCCCAAAAAATGATTTTTATATCTGCCAGGTTTCCGATATGTCCCCCCCCCCAATGTTAAAATCATTCCTACGCCCTTGCATTTAGGTTTTTAACCGTTTTTTCAGAATTTGAGTTGACAGATGCCATTACTGCCAATATACCGCAGCTTTAAAAGTTGAATCGTGCTTTTCCTACTGCCAGTATATGTCACAGTGTCTTACCGAGATAAAAGTTGTGCGAATATGATTCGTTCAAAAAAGATTTTTAAGTTCTCGCTCTTCCAGTTGTTCAATTCAATTCAAATGAGCTGATTATGGGACACAAAAACTAAATTAATACAAACAGTTTTACAGGAAATAATTAAAACCCATACCTATTACTTCATTCTTCAAGACATATCTTTATTAAGTACTTAAAATGTACACATATAAAGGAATTAAAATAAGATTTTTTTCACAAATGGTGTGTTAAAAATCAGTTAAAAATCGGATTCTCAGTTAGAAACGCATGGAAAAACTCCTCATTCTCAATGTGCTCCGTCTTCTTTGGATTTGGTATCTTTTTCATCATCCAGTCTCACTTTGTATGATTTTTACACCAAACATTATGAACAACATAAGCCCCGGGTTACAATAACTTAACAATACAGCATCAAGTGTGCAGAATATTTACGAAAGCTTGGTTCACCACTTCTCAGGGAGTTTCGCATCACAATCATCCTCAGCTAAGCTCAACCACCCATTTTCCCATTGCTCCTGATTTTGTCAACCAGGTTTAGGAAAGACGGTAAGAGAAATTTGGAAGTACATAAGAAAAAGACACGCGAAACCAGTCCCATTACACTGAGCTGCGATGGGGGACCACAGTGGTGAAACTGCAGCTGTTTGAAAAACATGCCGACAAAAGCAGTGTAGATATTTTGTCTAATGTGATCTAGTCGTTTTGTTTCACTGAGGATATATCATGTAGTTCATTATAAGATATAACATACGGGTAATATGACTTCATTATCAAGGTTGGTATTTAAAAAGAAACAGAAAAAGCCAAAAAAGTGTGAGACGCTCCTTACACTCATCACCAAACCTCATATTCATTGACATGACTCCAAATAAGTATAATTGGATGAAAATGTCGCTTGGAAAGCAGTGATCACAAGGAATTGTGGAATGAACTTATCTCAATTAATTTCAGAAAATATTTTCCTGAAAGTGGATAACAGAAGAAGCACTGGAGCTCCTTTAAAAGGCCACAACTCAGACGACCCAATTTATTTCCCACAATAACAAACCTTCCTGAGCTCCTATAGTTGCTCTATGACCGGCTTTAGGTCCAGGCTGACCGGATTTTTATTACTTTTGCTGGTGTCCTGTGATAAATCACACTGTTTGGGCAAAAGGCACAAGGGGAAAAGGAGGGACAAGCAAAGTTAGAATTCATCTTCAGGGTTACATCTGAACAAAATGTCACGGTATTTCATCAAATTCTTTAAGACAGCGAAGCCTGGACCAAAGCGGTGGCCTGACAATAGTGCCAAAAACCTGTGGATTAGTTATACAGTTATCCATCAAAAATACATATGACAATCAACATGACTTTGCAATTTGTCATTCCAAAAGTTCTTTAGTAAACACCATATGAAAGAGATGCAGGTCAGTGTTGCCCATCGATAACTCATCATCAGGAAACAATGTCCTCTATGTCCTAATGGCTTTTCTTGGCCATTGTGGGCAGTTATTTGATACCATGTCAGTCTTTTCTAACATAATTCATTTTCTAATTCTGTTTCTCCCACCAAAGCAGCATCAACATAAAACCTGATTACTACACCATTACAGCATGTACCATAGCCTATATATACAGACTATATGGAGTGCCACAAAAAAAAATCTGTAAAAGAATAATAAAAATTCATTTGGGAAATATAGAGAAATTAATAAATGAACAAATAAGGCATTTAGATCATTTAAAAACATAAATGGGAATGACATAGAATAATGTGGAAATGTCTATGAGGAATTTTTAGCTTTTAACAGATTTACATTATTTTTGCCTTTTGCTTTTGGCTTTGCTTTAATAGTTTCGTTATTGCTTTTGCTATTTCCCAGTTACTGTAGCTTTTGTTATTCATCCATAGATTTTGCTATCATCATTCCTAGATTGCTTGAGCTTTTTCTCAACTGTTTGCCATTTCCTCTTAGCATTGATTTTACTTTTGCTATTCCTTCAGTCTTTGATATTTGTGAGTTGCTTTTGCTTTTCCCATCTCAATGATCTGATCTCTTTTTGCTTTTATCCCATTCTGAGTACTGCCCTGAAAGAAAACAAAAGAAATTTGCAGGAATTTGTGTGTTCAAGTGTGTGAAGCCTCAAAGCAGTGAATTCGAAGTTATAGTCTTATAGTGAACTTCACTAGCTTGTGAGTCTGGGGTTGTAGGTCACAGGACCAGGCAACTGCACATTCATTCATTCCAGAGTAGCACAAAGAGTGGGTAATTCAGAGTAATTCAGATGAGGGAATAGCAAAAGCAAACGTAAAGTAAAATAAAGGCTAAAATAAAAGCAAAACCAATACAAAGTGACAAATGCAACTGAGAAAAAGCCAAAGCAATACAGTAAGGGTGGTTGCAAAAGCTACTGAGAGACAACAACAGCAAAATCAGTAAAGAAAAATCTACTAAAAAATAACTTAATTAAAACAGTAATCGTTCAACCAAAAGCTACTAAAAAATAATAAAACAAATAACAATAAATCCTTATTCTTTTATTCATATTATTTATATTTCCACATTTATCGTTTAATAAATCCCTCCTCTTATTTACTCATTCATTTACTTTCTCTTTTTACAGATTCATTATTTTTTGTGGCACTCCTGTCATTCCGTAGCCACGGCAAACCAAGCAAACCAAGCAGTTACGGAAGTCAGCATAGCTGTTACATTTCTGAGGAGGTGCAGTTTTGTAGCTTCGGGCATGCTTCTGCATCTTATCTACAGTGTCATATACAAAAGTATCAATTAAGTGCAAGACACTGAAAAAGGGGGGAGCGGGATGCTTGTAGAGATGACAGAAGGGAGATAAATGTGGTAAAATCGGGCTGATAATTGTAAGATTGCAAAGACTGGTCACAGCTTCATGGATCATTTCCACAGGTTTAATGTTTGGCCCAGTATTTGTTTTTAATTCAGTATCCTTGCAGATCATGGTTCGCTGCAGTTGCTTTGGTGGGAAACCAAATCAATTAAATAGGGGCAAATCTCAGCAGGAAAATTCAGAATCAACACGGGGGAAACTGATAGAAAGACAATCCTAGTCCTTTTGCTGCTCCAAGATCAGATCAGACAGCACATTTATGTCTTTCTCTGCCGTGTGGCACTGCAGCACCAGCGTCACCATGTTGTCCTGATCCGGAAAAACCTGAGAGAGCTGCTCTCTGAGGCCAGCTGTCTCCTCTGGAGTCCTGTCCATATTGAGCATCAGTTCAGGACCTGTGGCCCCATGCTGCTGGTGCTGGTGTCCCACGTCCCACCCTCTTCCGTGGACTCTCCCCTTACCGCGGCCGCCTCCGCCCGATGGCTCCAGAGCGACCCCAGGTATTCGGTCGCGGAAGTTTAAGACTTCAGTTTGGGAGCGTGGCGGTTTGGAGGAAGAGGAAGCCGTGGCTAGACCGGCAAAAGAGTGGTTTCCTGGAATGGGACTCCTAAAAAGGGAAACGTGGAATTTAATTCAGAAAAACAGAGAGCATCAAATACAGCAACACATAGGACAACACAAAAGTTACGATACATCTAACTGGTTTATTACCTGTGCTCTGAAAGGAGAAAATCATCCAGGTGAGGCCCCCCTCTGCCCAGAGGGTCATCGGGGATCATGAAGAGATCCCCAACAAATGTGTACTGAAGAAGTCTGAGATCATACCAGTACAAATTATGATCATCATTGCTGTGCTGCTCAGCTATGCCTGAGCTAAAAACAAATCCTGCTTAAAATGTTCTTCTACCTCTTTTTGATGATGTCCCTCCATACAGGGGACTCGTCCGAGAGGTCTCTCAGGTTGTCATTGGTTACAATCACCCCATCTGTCTTTTGTGCAAGCTGCAGTATAAATCTGTGGAAAAAAGGCAGAAGAGGGAAAAAGAAATGCGTGCCAAAGTTTACCAAGAGTCTCCAGACAAAAAACATTATGGCACGAGACGGCGCATCCACCTGTCGTCATATGAGCTGATCCTCTTGCCGTGGACCTCCCTGGAGGGGGTGTAGGAGACCAGGCCCAGCTTCTGCAGCTCCGTCAGATAGTGCTGCTCTGAGAGGCAGGAACAAACAACACAATGTTTTGTCTGCTCAGAGAGAAAACGCCCACACACTTGCTGAGCGCAGACCACAAGGCCATACTCAGTCCTGGTTCGTTTTGCCCTTTAACGTGACTAAGAATACAACCCAAGCCGCACTTTATAATCTCTTCTCTCTCTCTCTGTAACGGCACACAAGCACATAAACATACACATAAACGCGTACACACCCAAGAAGGGTTTCGCAACTTTGAACCCTCCAAGGATAACTGTGGTATCAAGAGCTGTACCAAAAGAAAGGCTTCAAATGCTGGAGGGGAAATTTAACCAACTGATGAATCAATGTGGAGGAATCTTAGCTCATTTTTCCAAACGAAAGACCTGGTAGTTTTTGTATTTTTGTGGACTTTGGTTTGGTTTTTCATGTCATGCTTTGATTGGGTTTTGTTCCTTTTTCTTGCTTGTTAAGTCATGGGTTTTTGTTACGTTCTATTCTTGTCTTGATTTCTCGTATTGTTTCTTGTTGCTCTTGTCTTTACTCTCGTCTTTATTCAGTTCAGTTTCACACTCTTTCAGTAGTTTTCCTCAGTTCCCCTGTTTAGGAGGTTGTTAATTCCACTCATTCCACTTGTGTTCAATCTCCTCAGCTGTTCTCATCCACAAATCACTCTGTTCTGCATTTAGGCTCTCCAGTTCTCTCAGTTGTTGCCAGATCCTCGCCTCCTCATCAGTGGCGGTCCGACACTGATTTACGCCCCGGGCGAAACCCGGTGCTGTCGACCCCAACCCCCCTTCATTATTTTTTTATTACTTTTAATATTATTTTTATCATTTTCCAAATGGCCCTGTACAAAGTCGCCTAGACATATCCATACAGAAAAGGGTGTATAATCTCATATTTTGATATACAAGATATTAAATATGGAATAAAAACATTTCTAGGACCTGTTGGCACTGTTTGAGTCCATCTTTAAGGCCTTTTAGCTATTACAAGCATCTTTCATGGTACATTTTTTTTTTTTTTTAAATCTAGGCGAAGGTAGAAAAATCGTTTAAGAAAAAGTGCAGTTTTCAGGCGTTCCTTCAGGGAAATCACCAGGAATGCTAAGGGGTTAAGGCAGTTAAAATACAATCAGGTGCTACGTTTTTTTGTTTTTTTTTTCACCCCCCTGCGATGCCGCCCCAGGCGCCTGCCCGGTCGGCCCGCCTCTAGGACCGCCCCTGCTCCTCATGTTATTCTCAACCACTTGCGTTATTGTTCTCGTTCCTGGTTCTGGTTTTCTTCTTGTTCTTTGATTTTGTTTCTGTGTTTGGTTTTTGGTATTCTGGAGTAGTACGTGCTTGTTACTTTTGTTACTGTTTTGTATATATATATATATATAAAAAATATATAGATCCTATATAAATAAATTACTTTTTGTTTTCACCTGCCTTAAGTCTGCTCTTTGGGTGCAACTCATCCACCATCTGTGACAGTTGCAACATGAAATACACATTTGGGAATGCCCCTCAAAATGGAAAAATGGCAAATTCAACTATCTTTTTTCCCACATTTCATCAAAGTAAATAAAATATACCTACAAATGCATGACTACAAACATTTAGTGATACATGGAACACACTTTGTTCCTTGTATCACATGTGCAAAATGGTGGATTTTGTTATCTAATTTGATTTTGAATGGAGCCTGCTCTGTTAATCAAACTATGTTTACCTACTGCTGTAAAGCAATGACAATTTTTAACTGTGATTATTCGCATGGCTCTTTTTAGTTAATTGTGATTGATTACATCAAATTTATTCAATTCTGTATTCGTTTCAAGTTTTATCATAATAAAAAAATGTTTCATTGTTCTGGGCCGAGCCTTTCCGTTGAGGACGGTTGGAATTGTGGAGCCCAGACTTCGGAAGAACTGTCATGGAAATATTGTTTACCATATTCAGAGTCTCTAAATTGGAATTAAAAACCCCGTTGATGCAGAAATACGTGCTTGTAACTGAGTCCTCCTTCCAAACTCTGCTCGATTTAAATGGTAAAAAGCAAGCTAGCTTGGCTGCGCATCCAGGCTTCAGGAAAGACAGGCACTACTAGGCGCAAAGTTTCCTAGAGAAATTACAATTTCTAACACTACCAGAGAACTGGGACACTACTATTAATTATCTGGACGTTGACAGTTTTTGTTTTTAACTGGGACTCTGGTCTCTTGCTAGGATTAGCACTGTCAGTATTAGCTTTTTTCTTGGCTAGCAGAGTCTGCTGGATGTACTCTGTTGATATTAAACACACTGAGTCAAAGAGCATAGAGCAATTTCTTCTTCATTATTTGCATCCAGGTTCGCAAACAACGCTGTTGTAAAATTTCCATTGTCAGCTGACACGTCATGCAGATCATAAATCTAATCTTACTGCAGTAATCAGCAGGGATGGTCCATTTGGACTGTAAACAACGTTTGAGTCAGTGTCTCATCATAAAGCTCACCAGACTGCCTATATTCATTGTCTGATCATTAATTCACAGACGTTTTGACTTTTAAGGAAGCCGTTTTATATGAAAAATGGGTTGGGGTGTTTTTGACATCAGTATGGCTGAGGACAGTGATTTATTTGGGTTAGTGATGCACTAATGGGAGAAAAGCTCCTCTTATAATTAGAGACTCTTTCCAGTCTTCAATGATGAGTTTGTAAAAGGGGGTTCAGTAACGTATAGAAGCGTGCGAAGTGCAGGAAATACCATTCAAAGTGAAATCATCAGTTTAGACGGCATCCTTCTGTATTACTTTGGCATAAATATTCCGTTTCGTGGTTTTTAGTCAGCATTGACACTTGAGTTGGCTTTAGAAATGTAGATACACATTGTGTGTAGAGCAGTACAGACAAAAGAGAGAAGCTGAAACATACAATCTTTTAACCATTATTATTATTATTATCAAGACTAAAGTAAGGTTTTTTTCTGTCAGTAAAAATAATATGAAGTTGCGTCGATAAAGTGTATGTACTATGCAAACTCTTAAAATGCTTTTACTATGTATATATGTCAAGTTCACAATACCTTTAATCCTGGGGTCACTCTTTTGCCTCCATTGCGGCAGCAGAGCACTGATGTGACGATGGCCTCGGTCCCAAAAGTGCTGGACAGCGAGAGCAATTCCTCGACAGGAGAAGAAATGACCCAGCCCGTGACTGTAGAGGACATGTAGGGATAACTGTAAAGTTTGCTCACAAAATCAGATACATCCCAAAAGGACAATCAATGTCACAAAAATGATGTCATGAGTTGACGTCATCACAGTTCAGAGGACCTTTGGAACTAAAAATGCCATCCTTGTTTCGACTCTCTTTTGCCACTCTGACAAATGTGGGCAATTAAGACACCAAACTGACGCCCCTTTGTAAGACTATGATGATAAACAAATCATACATGTGGTTGGTGAGCACATTATCTATATATTTTAAACTGTCAACTATCACGCAGACTGAAGTTCACAGCTGTTTGGTGACCCTTGCATCTCTTTCAAAGCATTTTAAGATTTTGACCAATGGCGGGGCTGTGGAAAAAGGTTTTTTTATGACTGTTTTGGTCCGTATGATGACACGGTTATGCAAACACATGTTGAATATGATTATTCTGTTTAACTGGCTGGAGGCAAATAAATGTATCACTGCACCAATAAATGCTATTGGGGGTGAGTTGGAATTTCTGAGTTCCTAGTGAGTCATTTCAGCTTCACCTCCCCAGAAAGAATGAATCTAGATAGAATAGAATAGAAAATACTTTATTCAGCTTTTCTAATCTAAATAGGAAACAAGGTCAAACTGAAGGTATATCTTCAACCCTGAAATTAATATATTTTCTAGACCTATATGGGGAACCATCAACTTAAACATATATTCCCATAACCTGAAAAATGAATATGTGAGACTGTTATAGACAGAGTTTGTCACACTTCCCACCTCATCGCGACATTGCTCCCATCGATGATGATCGTCCTCAGTTTTGGGTCTCCAGGCTTGTCTGTTAGTTTGAGCTCAAAGGAAGTCTGCAGACCCTCCAGGAAGCGCTGCTCCCCTGTCACCACCACTGAAGAAGAAGACATGAAACGTCTTTCTTTCGCTCCGGTGGAGGGCCAGTCACTGACGGAGAAGATGGAGGGTTGAGCTTGAAGTGCTTGCTTTACGGAATTTGAATTATGGCGTTTAGAGGATGAGGAATTGTTGTGAGGTTGATGATTTTGTTTCGAGGTGGCTGACTCTGGCCAATGTCGAGTTTGGCCATGTTGCTTGTTAGACTGAAAACTGGGGAGTGGAGGATTAAGGGATGAAGAATAAGTAGGCATGGGTGGCCCTTTGACTTCAGGCAGGTGGACTTTGTGAGGTGTTTGGGACTGTAAAGGCTGGTGCTGCTTTGGCTGGGAAGTGTATTGGGTTGAAGGCAGTGGCTGTGGTTTGTTAGTCCAAACACACAAATCTGGCTCTGCTACAGAACCAGAAAGGTTCGGCGCCCTAACATGTCCTTTCGCATCAGATTTTCTTTCTTCTTCAAGTTTAAAAAGCTCAACTTCTCCTCTCGCTTCGGCCTCAGCTGGTCCAACTTTTGGCCCTTCTTTTTCCAACACCACATCATCAATCTCCCTTGGCTCTTCCCTGAAGCCATCTGTCTCCCTGATCCCCTCCCTCTGGAGCTCCAGGAGCAGCCGGTGAGTAGATCCATCAGGCATCATGTTGTAGACTTTGGCTACATTCTGCTCGGTGTACCCGCAGCTTACTGCGGCTTTTTTCAACACACCCAAGACAAAGTCTTCTTCTTTTTCTATCACCCCCATCTCCACACTGCCTTCTCCCTGACAGTGTTTGATCCTTCCAATTGCCCCCTCTTCCTCTCCTTGTTGGACTTCAACTATTTCTCCATTACTACCTATCGTCTTACCTCCTCCTGTAGCTTCGCTCTTATCCTCTTTGTGCTCTGTTTCACAGGGCCTGTTTCCCTGGTTCAAAGCCACACTTTCTTGATTTTTACCACCAATCGCCTGCCCCCGATCACTGTGATCCTGTTCCTGCTGGACCAAATCCAGAATCTGCGATGCTTCCTTCGGTCCTGTTCTCGCAAGGACTCGTTTCACTACATCCTCTGTGTAACCCATAGCTGTGAAAAACTTCAAAAGAAGCAAAAACTCCTTGTTTCCCATTGACAAATGTGGCTCCTGTTCTTTATCCTCTTGATTGCCCTCGATGCTCGTTGCTTGTTGCATGGGCTGTTCCTCTCCCATCTCCTGTGGAGCGGGTGGGAGTCTGTCCTCGGCACCCTCTGCCCTCCCTCTGTTGCCTGCAGGGGGAAAAAAAGATTGAAAGAAGGAGTCCTGAGCAAAGTCTTCCAAAAGACTTGTATCCATCCGTTCACCCCATCTGTCCGTAGAGCTGGAAGGATCTGGGAGTGTTTGCTTAGTGGCATTTTGTGGCATTTCCCACATGTTAGTAGAGTCCCCCCGAGATTTAGCACCTGTATTCCCATCCACCAGCGCTGGGCTCGGGCCCAATCCAGGGCCAGATTCTTTCACCAAATCCAGCAGGATTTCTTTCACTGATCCCGGCAGCACAAGAAGGTCCAGGATGTGCCTGTCCTCCCATTTCTCCACAAGAGTTTTGAAGGCTCGGCGTGAATCCAGGGACTCACCCAAGGCTTTCTCCCCAAAGTCTGTGCGTCTGGTTTGTGTGCCCTCATACCTCGCCACCAGGTCTGCAATAAGGGAGTAGGCTCGCACCACTGGCTCCGCGAGACCGGATATAAGCAGGAATCCAGGCGAGCCAACCTGTTTGGTAACAGGAAAACAGATCTGCATGAATTGAGCTCATACTTCGTGGCAGCAAGATAAAGATGTAACAAGAGCTTGAAAGATACAAGACAACTTACAAACCCTAATTCCAATGAAGTTGGGACATTTTGGGAAAACGTAAATAAAAGCGGAATACGATTTGCAATCCTTTTCAATCTACATTCAATTGAATATACTACAAAGACACAAGATTCAATGTTCAAACTGATGAACTTTATTGTGTTTATTTTGGCAAATATTCACATTTTGAATTTGATGCCTTGAGAAATACTCCAAAAAAGCTGGAGCAGGGCAACAAACTCTGGGAAAGTTGAGGAATGCTAAAAAAAAATACCTGTGAGAAACATTCCACAAGTGAACAGGTTAATTGGAAATAAGTGAATGTCCCGATTGGGTTTAAAAAGAGCATCCCCGGGGCGGTCGGTGGCATAGTGGGTTAAGCAGCCGCCCCATGTACAGAGGCTACAGTCGCTGCAGCTGGCCCCGGTTCGAGTCCCGCATCGGACGGCCCTGTGCTGCATGTCGTTCCCCCTCTCTCTGCCCCCTGCTTCCTGTTTCCCTCCAACTGTCATTAAAGGCATAAAAAGCCCCACCCCAAAAAAAGATGCGGGGAATCCGTAGAAATTTCTGTACAAAAGCGGCAAAACTAACATTGCATGCCCGTGAACCTTTGATCCCTCAGGCGACATCATTCTGTGAAGGATGTTACCATGTGGGCTCAGGAACACTGAAGGCAACCACTGTCAGTTAACACAGCCTGTCGCTACATCTAGTGCATCCAAGTGCAAGTTAAAACCTGACCATGTGAAGCGAAAACCATGTATCAGAAACACTGCGGTAACTGGGTAACTTTCTCACCTGTAAAGGCACCATTAATGCTGAAAGGTGCACACATACTCTTTTTCAAGGACGTCCCTGTTTACTCAGCAAATCAATGCCAGGCCACCTTCTGCACATGTTACAACGGCATGGCTTCATAGTGAAAGAGTGTGGGTATTATATCAGCGCAAAATATCATCCCGGAGTGCTGAGTGACTGAAGCAAGAATGGGAAATAATTCCACCCGCAAAGCTTCAACAATTAGCATCCTCAGTTCCTTCGCTTATTCGGTGCTGTTAAAAGGAAAGGTGCTGCAACACAGTGGTAAACATGCGCAGTGTCTTTGCAGTGTATTCAATAGATAGGTTCAATACAGGTTGAAAAGGATTTGCAAATCACTGCATTCTGCTTCTTATTTAAATTTTCCACAATGTCCAAAATTCATTGGAATTGGGCCTTGTACCAGCTATTTCTTAAATGCAGAAAAGATTTTACAGTTGTGGAAAGCCATCTTTAAAATGTGAGGGATTTAAAAGACTTGTTAGTCGAGCAAACTTTTTTTGCTGCTTTTGTTTCGTTTGAGCCTCCAGCGTTAGCTCCCTGTTACGATGGACGGCTCTCATTCAATCATTCAAATAAATATGGGGTATCAGGTTTTTTTTTGTTTTGTTTTTCAACCCAGTCTGCTGCACAAATGACTGACGTGAACCTGAAACTTTCACATACATTAAAATCAACAGCCTATGATATCATCCTCAGCTGAGGTTTAACCCATCAATGACATCGGCCACACCGAGTTTAAAGCGCTTAAAATGAACGGATCGAGTCTTTAAAAAAAAAAAAAAAACTACAATTTTTAATTACTACAATGAAGGGAAGAGACATCGGTAACGTTATTTTCCCAACTCGTTGCCTCCCCAACTAACGCCTATAAGTGAAAAAGAAAGATGTCGAAAAGCAGATCATTTTTCCCTCAGTTCTACATTTGCGTTCTAAGAAATCATGTTTAAAATAGATTAAAAATTCCCAATGACCACATCGTGGTTTTACATGTAAAGGAAGATTTTATTTCTTGAAGACGTGTGACAAAATCTCAGCTGATGACGTAACACTGATATTGACTAATAATGTGTTTTTTGTTGGAATAACGAATGTGATTTTTAGATATCACAAGTCAGTATCGTTGTTACGCTCTCAGTGGAAAACGCCTGAGCATGACACACCAAGCTGGCGGGGCATTTGTTAAGTGATGCAAGTGTTTCAATTCAACGTGGCCTCAACTGGCCTTTTTGACTTCTTCCAACCCTTTTAGAGCCTTGTGTTAATTCATTTTTAAACCTCTATGGCTAAGCAATGAAAGTCAGTTTCAGGGTGATGGTTATAGCCTTTTAAATACTCTCAGGGTGACAAATTATAAAAACATATCACTCTTCTTTGCAGAGATTACATACGCAAAGAATTCAAATTGAATATTGGACTCACAGTTAATGTCTCTCTTATTCTATTCTTCTATCTATTCTTCATCTCTCAAACTCTGAGCACTGCTCGATCATTTCTGACATTTCATAGTAGATAATTAGCTCATTAGTTTGGGAAACAATGGATAAGTTCCCAAAAATGAACACAAATTGATTGCTGTAGTAATGACGTCGACGTGCAACACTTACCACAATATGTGCTGAGGTGTTTCTTATCAGGCTGTCCACGAACAGCCCTCTGGCTCCACAGAAGATGCAGTGAAGGACCCCGGGGTACGAAACTTCCTGCTGCTCCTCCTGATTCACAAGTCCCTTCACAAATAACTAAAAGACAGAGATGTGTCATCTCATGGTCGTGTTGTAAAAGTAGCCGTACTATTATAGCTAAAATCTAGACAGTCTGTGCCGATATTGAGGAGGACTGCTTTTTCTTAAAAAAACATTTCAAAGATAGATCATTCCGTGTGTATCTTGATCATTTATGTGTGCTGCAGGTCCACTGACTCGTCTGTTTCACATCTTTCCGCTGAATCACATGGTCTCTCTTTTCTTTCTATTAGCTGCAACATCCACAATTTGCTGATATTTGAACAAACTTGGTCAACTAATAAAGGCTGAGAACAAGCATGTAAAGGTGCCTTTAGAACACTTTTATGACATGTCTCATTGTCCCAGTGCTCGATACCACTACTGCACTTTTGCTCGGTGTTACTAAGCCTTGGTTTTTCATAATTGACTGATTAGTGAGTTTGAAAAACGTTGCCTGAAGCGGCAGTCAAAAAAAAATAATTGTCCCAATTTTCTGATCAAATTTGTCATATGTTACATGTGTCTGTCTGTCAACATCCATTTTTTTTTGTACAAATTTTTTATTGATTTTCACAAGCAAATATCAATACAATAGACAAGAGTACAGCTATTGAACTTACCCTCCCTCCCCCCACCCCTCTACATGGGAGTCACTACAACAGTTCACAAACAGTTACACAGACAATTTTGTTGGATTTTCTTCAGTAACAAGTCTTTAACTCTGGTAATTCCATTGGACCAAGTTTGCATCGTCCTTGGTTTGGCACCATTTGTCCTTGCAGAAGAAAGTTCAAGATAAAGAATGTCCAAAAACATATGCAGCCAGTGTTCCAGCGATAAATTGTGGGGAGGTATGTCAACATCCATTTTAAGCTTTTTCTTAAAAATGGAACCCAGCTTTTCTTTTAGCTAAAAATTGCACACTGTTAAAGGAGCTTGAGTGGAAATTCTTGGAAAAAAAACCCAGAAACAACACAAAAAAAAACTAAATGGGACTTTAGGCTGCAGCTTCATTCAGTGTTTAGAAAAAATGAGCAGGATTGGATTCATAAGGTGAGCAGAAACTGACCCGTCCCCAAAAGCTTGACCGTTATAAATAAACCTACTAGTCTACAACACATTAGCCTCGGACCAGCAACTAGCTAGCTAACTTCTCCACCTCCGTCACAGAAATGTATCTTTCCTGGATGCCAGAATTTGCAGAACCTGGGCCGTCTAACTAAACTGCAGAGAAATAACGAGTGCATAGAAAAAAATGGATTCATTCTGTGAAGAGTGGAGAAGAAATGAGGCGCAACCACAGACCTGGCAACATGCATCAGCTCACACAAAAGATAACATCAGTTACTGGCTGAGGACCGGCAACTTCTGCAATAAAAAGCTACTTGCGCAGTGTACAGTATAGCTACAGTTTTGCTTGAAGATGATCAGATGAATTTGCCTTCTTTTTTCAAGTCTTATTGGAGAGGTTTTACACAGCCATCTTTACAAATTGTTACTAAACTTGTATCAATCCCAATAAAATTAGAGTACATCATCAAAATGAACAAGAAACAAAATCAGAAAAGAAAAATCACCATCATACTGGTTACTGTATACTGTAGTGCACTATTATTGCCTGTTTTGTTTCCAACTCATGTCAGGGTTAAATCCCTATAATAATGTCAGCGTCAGCGGGCTTGGATTGAAGAATGCTTGGGGTGTTCACACTTACTCGAGGCAGGTTCTGCACCCATGGTTTCTTGTGTGCACGCGAGGTACATGCATCGGGCTCAAAGAAGGTCAGGGGTAAAAACCGCCACGCAGTTACAAGAACAGAAGACAACACAAAGACAGGAAGCAAAAACCAACAGCGCTTTTGGGGATTTTCCCTTTCGTTCGGTGTGTTTCATAGCTTTGTGTGTATGGACAAAGGGCTTCAGATGTTAAAAAAGCCTAAAGTCCACAACAAAGAGACGTTCCCTCTCTACACCAGAGGGAACTGGTTCTGAATCAGTCCCACACCCCAGGTGTTTTTTCCCCTTATTACTTGTCTACATCACCATATAATACATTTGCATAATGCCTACCTTGTGGCTAGGTTTTGCCACAGCCTCACACAAATAATGAGCAGCATCCCTGAACTCTCCTACACTGACTAATCAGAGCAAACTAGCTCTTTCAGACAGATGCAGACAAGATGTGATGCAGGGGTGTATGGTATGAGTTGCAGACCCCCCCCCCCCAACAATAAGATCAGGAACCATAAGAGCCCAATAATTTGAGCTCTTTAATCTCTTCAAACTTTCTTCTTTGTGATGTTAGATTATTCTAAACTGAATTCTAGATGAGAGAACTGAGAGGTTCCTGATTTTATTGACTTATTTTTCGGAGTTCTAGTCCTTTTGTTTTGCTGTCTTGTGCCCATTTATTTTCCATATACATATATTTTTTAATGAGTACTTGTTCATATCTTCGATCTCGGTCACGCTATCCACGAAAAAGGTTGCTGAACTCGTCTGTGAGCATTTGTGCTGCATATTGTTTTCCATTGCACAAGGACAAACTTTGCTCACTTGAGCTACTTTACAAGCATAATGGCCAAATGACTTTATTTTCTGTGTGAACAAAACATGATGTCATTATTCATGAGTCGCTAGGTTGAAAAATTTAGCTGTGAAACTCAGATGAGACTTGTTGATCAAGTTTCTATGTTGAGTCAGTTATCTGTAAGAATGCCTTTTAATCCGAGCTGCTTTCACACTTGCATAGCAGCTGTCAGAAGCCTGCCATGAGACAGTATTCAGTGCTGTATGCACCTGCGTCAGTGCCACCGTCTAGACACGCCTACGGTGAGGGACTTGCCAGCTCTTGACTGATCAAAACATTCAACATGGCTGCTGCCAGAATCAACAGGACAGGGAGTATTAATAATGAATACCATCTTCAAATTAAAGGCGCCTGGTTTCTGGGATCGTTGCGACCTTCCAAAGACTCTGCAGACCACAGACATTCAGTGGGGTTACATGGCACTGAAAGGATCGGATTATTGGCTAAATTACAATAAGACTGAGTTATTAAGTGCATGTAGACACCTTAGTCTGACAAGAAATTGGATCGGATCGGATTACTCGCGATCGGATTAAAACCCCGAGATAACTCGGTTGAAAGTCAAATTAAACGTGCTTGTAGACGGTGAAGCACGTGGTGAATTAGACTTTGCGTTCTGCGCATGCTCGAGATTTTTTCCCGGGGTCGTGAACCAGAAGTTGGAAGAGACGATATTACTGTTGTAGTCGCCGTCAGAAAGAAACAAACAACGCGATGGAGAATGCGCCCTTGTGCATCGCGTTTGTGCAATAAGCAAGTTTACCTCAAACAAAATGTAGAGGGACGTAGCTTCATCTTGCTCTTGTTTGCCATTTTCTTGAATGCCTGAGTTTGTTGTTGTTGTTGTTGTTGAAGGGGTCAACCGGAAGTGGCTCTATTAGCAATAGTTGAAATGGGTACAGCGCCACCTATCATATCGGAGTATGACATGCTTTGTGCCTCTGATCCGAGTCATTCACCGCCATATATCCAAGGATAATTACCCTTGCTCAACTCATTCTTATTGTAATTTAGCCAATAATCCGATCCTTTCAGTGCCATATAACCCCACTGAGTGACATTTGGTCAGAAATTGGCTTCCTGCTGATTATGTGTACCTCCTTTCTACGCCGGGAAAAAAATCCCAAAAAACCTGAAATCAGGTTCATTCTAAGATGCTTTATTTCATTCATATTTTTGTCATTAAATCTGAAACCATGGATGAAATCAAAAGAACTTTGTTAAAAGAAACCCTGACTTCTTTCTGAGTCTGGTACAGTCGATTGCTGCACCGCTCTTCACCTTTTTATTTGCGTCAAACAGTCCGTGGCCATTGAGCCAGCTGTCTTTTTCCCCCCACTCAGTGGCTTAAAGTCCAGTCACATGTCTGATGACATCGTGTGCATTCCTTTAAAAGAGGTATATGTCATCTTCTTACCAACTCTTTAATGACTCAGGTAACATTATGAGAGATCTAAATTAGTGTATAGCTTTTCTAGCCTATTCAAAGAAATTGCATCAAGTCATGAAAAGCCAGCTAAATTACGCATAAATAGAGAAATGATACTGCCCACACTTTTACTAACTAGTGTTAAGCTTATGGACCTCAAATGTAACAATAAGTATGTTCATTGAGTCTTCCAGAGAAAGAACAGAATTATTCCAAAGGCCGAGGTTTATCGGAGATCCTATCCTAGATATTATTAATTGTGGCAGTTTCGCTTTTACCTTTTAAGTACTGCATCTCTAACAAGGCTAAAGAAGTGCACTTTAAGAATCTTTAAGATATGACCCATGAAATTTATCATGGCTTTGTAAAATTGATGTGTTTTGCACCTAAACCTAACACTGAAACGATCTCTCTCCTTATTTTGAGTGTCAGGTTTCCTATAAAGATTCCTGATGGATCTTAAATCCCGATTTTCAGTCAAACCTAATGCCACATCCCCATTTAACCTTTAAGATATTATTTGTTTACATGAAAATCCCAGAGGATGGCAACCATCATCTAATTCTACGATAACCTATTTATTTGCAGCTAAATGTATTGACTTTTGAACTTTTATGCTATGATTAAATCGCTGTAAACACAAAGCATACATTTACTATCATGATTAAGATTCTTATTTAAAATTTTTTGGACATACCATTGTGCTTGTTGTTTATTTATCCTATACGATGGGGGGGGGGGGGGGGAAGCACTGACAGACACAGCTGCAGCACATGATCATATAAAGAAATCTGTGATGAGGATCACTTTGACAAACTTTGTCATGCAGCTTTGATGACACATACTGGTGATATTAAATAACCTTTTAAATGATTTTTACAAATATTTGACAAACTTTTGGGCACAAAGAAGTGATTTAACTTTGTACAATGAAACCAGGAAATTGTCTTACTTTAGCGGCTGTCACACTTGTGCTCGGCCCTCTTAGTTTCAGCCAGATCTGACCATTGTTGCCGTGAGGCAAATCCTCTGCTCCGATTCCAAAGGTCACCCTAAAGATCCGCTCCACGGTGCTATGCAGTGAGTTCAGAGATCCCCGCAACATCCCGGCACATGCGAATTCATCCTCAACCTCCGGCTCGCCGTCACCTGCTTCGCCCCCATCGCTTCTTTCACTGTCCATCGCGTCTTCTTAAATCGCTGGCAGCGAGTCGAACATACTGTGAAATAAAAAACATGAGTTTTTGAGAGTAGTTTTTGAGTTGTGATGGTGAAAAGAGAAAGTGAAGGCTTCTATGGTTTTTTTGTGCTCATAAAGACAAAATGATTTAGTCCAATAATGGCCTAAATCCAGCAGGCCAAGTGAAGAAGAATTCAGCCCAGATGTGGTATGAATTATGGCTGTGTTCACCAGTATATATCAAATGGTCCAAATTGACAAACCAAGAGCTTAATAAAATCTGGCAACCGTTAACAGGTCAGAGCTGGGACACTATTGGTGAGGTGCAGAAAACAATATAACAATTGACAAGTGATGGTAATAACGGCGTTACTAACGGCCTTATTTTTTTCAGTAACGAGTAATCGAATTTATACTTTTCCCATCGTTGCAACGCCGTTGCTGAGAATTTGGTTGAATGAAGGATGATGATTGGCTGGGCGGGCCCTGCTCACGCTGTCTCACTGCACGCTCTGACTGCCAAACACAACAAGACAGCGACAATGACGACGAGCTAGGGAAATTCAGAGGTTGGCGTTCCTCAAACTGGAAGTACCAGCACAACATCTCGCTCATTGAAATTAAAGGCAAGAATGTTTACGTAACATGCACTCTATGCCCAGGAAAAAAGACTTTATCCACGTCTGCCTCTGCAATCTATTGAGTTCAAATAAATACCAAATGTTCTAAAATACTGTACTTAGTGTTTTTATTCCTCAATCAGTTGACATAAACATCTTTGACGCCAAAGATGTTATAGAACGCAATAGCGTACAGAACATGAAAAATAACGTCACAGTTACTTTGCTGAGTGACTAATTACTCTTACAGTGAGGTAACTGAGTTACTAACTCGATTACTTTTTGGGAGAAGTAATTTGTAACTGTAACTTATTACTTTTTTTAAAGTAAGATGACCAACACTGGCCTTGTTGACCTTGTTGTCCCAATCCATGTGGCTCCTCAGGATACACTCAAATCTTGTCCTAATTTGAACTTTGACTTGAACTGAAGTCTAGTGTTTTCTTGCAATGGGCTTTTTTTTTGATGACGGACATACACATGTCCAAGCTGTTACATATTTTGCTGGTGTACTGTTGTTGCATCGCCACCATCGCCTCGCCTAGCTGCGGATGCTAGGCAGCTGATAGCAACTTTGGAGACAGCTGGTAGATCACAACCAAAGCAGCCAGAGGTTTCTTGCTCGCTCAACCAATCGGTGAGCAGTTAATCCTTTCTAATACTTCCTTTGCAGGTGACCCCCTGTGAGCCAAATGACTCTCTTCATAACATGCCCATGCTTAACATGTCTTTTGTTCCTCTATGTGAAACGTATTGGCTGTGTGACCTCGCCTTTTTGAGATTGTAGTTGGCAATCTGCAGATTCAAAACACATATCCCCGCCCATATCACTGACGGCTGGTTATGCTTGTGAAATGTCATGTCATGTCACTATACAGTACAACTTGTAGACATGTTAACAAGAAACGAGACTGAACTTTTTTTTTTTTTTCTAGCAGAGGGGAGGCATAAAGAATTGATGCACAAATGCATTAGCAGCCTTTTACTGTACCTGGTTGTGGTCCCTTTAAAGCATCAGAGGGGAATTATTTTCTCTCCTTACTTTCTCACCCACAGACAAGTGAAACATGACAAGGGGCCCAAACTAGACACCTAATGGAGTCACAACCCAGGAGGTATGGAGTCATCTACTTACAGTGTTATAGATTAATAATAATTTAAATTTTAAAAAAAATGGCGCGGGGGGGAGGGAGGGTGAGAAGCAAGTGAAATACAATGCACATTATTGATCTTATAGTCCCAATTGAGTGCTGGCGCATAGTAAAGCGCTTAAAGTAGCCTGAAACGGAATCGTTCCATCCACACCTGAAATAACATGTCCTGTAAACAAAGCGCTGACAACTTATGACAGATGTTTGTCCGTTTTTACGCCGCAGTCCTTTGCTTTTGATCAACAACACTCCTACGCTGCCTGGTTTACAATGAACTCCTGTAACTTATTAGCAGTACGTCTATTTCAAACATAACGCTCGTTAACTAAAGAACGCGTAAAGCCAGCGTCCTCGATGTGCCCCGATGAGATAATATGTTGGGAAACATGTCTCTCATAAGATCAGAGCCTGTGCCATCCAGAAACCAAACGGGAAACGGAGAAAACCCTCGTGCCAGAACACAGCAGCACAACTTTTTTAGGTTTTCGACATAAAAAAAAAGAAAAAAAAGAATTGTCAAATCTTTCGGTGTCGCTTTTCTTACGTGAGGTCGGTCGCTCTGAGCCCTCAGGAGTTTCGTTTCCACCAGCGGCCGCTCGCTCCGGGTCTTCCGCAATTATACAGCAACAACAAACACGAGTCCAGAGTTCAGCGAATGTTGCAATGATCGATCCTCGGTGGGCAGGAGGGAAGGAGGGAAGGAGCTGGGCCGAGCGTCTCCGCTGGAGCTGCGACGGCTGCCGGGCGGATAAGGAAGCCTGCGCCGGGGCTGAACATCACGTCGGGGGGTGAAAAACCCCGAACACAAAACCGAAACTAAACCCAACTGCTGTTAGGCAGGGTTTGAAGTCGATTCGGCTATGAGACGAGGGCTGTAATAGCTTGATAATATTGTTTTATCACAGTCATGCGCGGCTCTGAACACGCGAAATGATTCGGATGATAAATATGTCTTAAAGTCACACACATTGCTCCTTTGTGTACGTCTGTTGCACGTTTATTCAGCGAAATGATTTCTACGACACTTGGCAATAAACATTTAAAAGAAGAAGAAGAAAAAAGCACATCTATAGATGATGTTTTTAGGATATATGTTTGAAAATGTTAGTTTGAGGTTTTTTTTATCAGAGTCAAACAGGAGATAAAGGGGATTTCCACTGACGTCAGAGGCGGGTTTTTTTCCCCTTTTTTTTTCTTGTTGCTACAGCGTCCAACCCAGTGACAGACTTCAGTGGTAGCCGTGTGTAACACTTCGAGGCAGCACGTCCAGTTTCCATAAAACGCTCGCTTCTGTGTTTGCTAACTGAAAAGAGGGTTTTTGTGACAAAGACGGGAAAAAGGACGTTTCCTCCCACACAACATCCTCTGTGCGCAAATCTAAAAATGGGGGGTACTATAACAAACGCAACATATCCACAAAGTCATATAAAACGACACAGTCATTCTCTGTCTGAAACAAGCAGTTTTCACCCCCTTCTATTAAAGCCCCCCCTTCATCCATAAAAGCCAACTTTATTCTTATTGGCCAGATTTGGGAAGCCTGTTGAAACACAGTACCTGGGCCTTAAGCTTTATTCCTTGGACTTTGTGGGTATTCTGTGCTTGTAGAGGCCAGCCATTTAAAAAAAATGTGTGATGGGGATCACTTCAGCAGGCAATTGTGGTGGCGTTTTGGGTATTATCAGGCAGAAATGTACAGTCCTAAAGGAGTCAGGCAGAAATCTGGACAGCCAGTATCGCAGTCCGAGCTTCGCCGGGTCATACCCAGCCATTTGTAACCGGTGTGCAACAAAAAAAAAAATGCTACTCCACTGTAAAGTAGTTGTCTTTTAACCTGAGCTCTCGCCACGCACACACTCAGTTCTTTAACCCCGTCACTGTAAATAAAAACAAACTTTCAGTAAAGCTTTCAGTTTCTCAATGAATACCAGTCTGTTTTGGTGAGAGGTGAATGACGTGTACCCTCTGACTCTTCCTATTTATGCCCATAATTATTGATCAGTTCCAGTAAAAAAATAAAAATAAAATAAAATGTGGGGCCTGCTTTCTCAGCCTGTGTCATTTTTTATTTTCCCATGTATTCATCCTGCTGATTTTAACACTCTCTGCTCGCTAAATCAAGTTCAACCTGTCTGCAGTTTCCAAACCTGTTGTTTGGGTTAACAAGGTTAACAAGATGCTTTGTCTACTTTCTGACAGTAAATTACTGTTTTTAAAACAGTACACAAATTGAGACCAGTACCAGTATTCAGACAAATCTGCACAAACAGAGATTGAATGAAGAAGGTTGGTCTTGTTTACGGTGCAGTATAGAAGCAGAAGTAACAAGGAGTCTAATGGGATGGCTCTTTGGTGGTTTCACTTCTGCTTTCACTGAATGCTTCCACAGCGGGTAGAAAGTCACTGAATGAGCAGGGTGGTTTTTTACACTCCAGAGCCTGCGTGATACTACGGTTGAACGATGAGGGAGCAGAGCAGGTCCCAAAGGGTGAGTGGTTCCCCGTCTTCTTCTTCTTTTTCTTCTTCAAACAAACAAACAAAAAAATCCCCTTGATACTCCTATTGGTGTTAATCTGTGAGCCTCTATCGTAGTGAGTTTGTCTTGAATTCGTCCAACTTTAAATTCGTTTCTAACCTCAAACTTTAGCGTAAGGTCCTTTCTCTGTACATGTCCAATCCAGAGCAACACGAAACCGACAAATAGTTTGACATAACACACAGAAACACCTGTAAAACGATTCCGCATTTTACAGCTGTTTTCATTACTTATTCAACGGTGTGGACTTCATAGAGCATTCTTTGAAAAGAGGAATGTGGTTTCCTGTTTTCTGTGTAGGTGTAAGAAAGCGGATGGAGGGGGGGCAGTAACCATTTTCTGGTTATCTTACTAAAACATATACCCTTGTGGAATTGCGTGCAGCTTATATTTCGATTTATATTTTATGTTCCATTTATTATATTCCTGAAATACTCTGACCAGGCATCAAGAGCTGAACCGAACAAGTATTTTATGCCTTGAATGGAAAGGTTAAGGGCATATACCCAGTGTCATGTTTCAGTTTTTACTTACAGAGGTGCTTAAAGGTTCGAAAGCCCTTCAAAAACTCAATTTCTGCATAAATATGACCTAAAACATAACTGATTGTCTCACGTCTTATGAGTGGAAAAAGAGGGTCCAATAAAACAAATGGGACAACACGTCCGACTTGGTCATCTGTTGCTTGTGAAGGATGACCATGTATCATATATCTGAATGTTACACGTCAGTTTGGAGGAATTTCAGCCCATTCCTCCGTGGTTACCGGCTTCAAATTTTAACGTTGAGGTGAGTTTCCTCAAGTGCACTTCTCGCCTCAGCTCCTACCACAAAAATGTTTTATTGGACTCAGGTCAAGACTTTGACTTGGCCTTTCCAAAAGACTTGTGTGTTCAGTACCCATATCTTCAGTAACTGTACTATAAACCGCCTCTTGACATTCAGTTGACAGAGAGATGTCCTGACATTTTCCTTTAGAATTCAGGGAATTGATTAAAATCATCGCAAGGCATCCTAAAAAAGGACTAAATTATGATATCACCATCGCAGATATCACACATGGGATGAGGTCCTTTTGTTAATTAAATCAATAAACCTGTATCAAAACATTTTTAAAACAACCTTGTGGCTTGTCCATTGGGGCCTTAATGAAACATGCTGAAGAGCCACAGTGGCAAGAGCAGTGGCTTTACGGTCCGGCAATGCTCACCACTGATTGGTGTTCAGCCTTTTCCTGATGCTGGACTCGTGGTCATTCAGGCCCAGTTCTGATTCCCCTCTTTGGCCAAATCTGAAGCGCCCTCTTCGGGGGTAGTGGCCATGCAGCCTTTCAATTTTGAAGTTTCCTTGTCAAATAAAAGGTAGTGAATATTTAACCCTCTCAGTCTAAAACTAGCTTGTTTCATGTGACATCATATCCTCCAAAAAGGAAAGGCTTTGGGACATTCTAAACATTAAAAACGATTAATCTATTTGTTAAAAGATTATATGATACATATGAAACATACTCATTATAATACTTCCCACTGGCTGCTGTGGACTAAAGTTCAAATATATGAATCCAAATCCACTAAAGACGCCAAATGTAACTCAAAGACTGTCCTCAGATATTCATATTCTGATAACTAATGTCTGACATTTTTCCCAAAACAATGAAGAAAGCCTTAAAACTATAAGCTTCCATTCATGTATCAAGTGTGGTGACATAAAATCTTTTAAAAGCTCAGCAAAAAGGTCTGTGCTGTGTCATGTCAGTCGCCAGATGACGGATTTTATCTTGTGAAATGATCACGTGTATTCAGTTTATTATTTATGACGTCTACTTTGTGTGGACGTTAGACATACTTTTAGAGGGTTAGCTGACAAGCCTTTAAACTCTGGTACCTACTCTGGTTGAACATATTGAAAGTGATACATCTGAAAGGTGCCTGTTATGTCTAAGTGTTTACACATGACTGCTTCCCTGCTGTGCCTGTTTCTATGCATATCAGTACCCGAAATGATGGTGTGCAGTAGTGCTCCAGATCCACAAGATAGCTACCATCTGAATGCTATCACACGAGAAAAAAAAGCATAAAAACCCTCCCCTGGAAGCAGTAGACTCATCATTACATGGCCGATTCCCCTTTGAAAGCCGTCTCTGTTTTAATGTAAAAAGACTAGTGTGAGGTGGATCCAGTTTGATGATCCCTCCGATAGAAAACACTCTTTCTACAAGTGGACCTATGTACAGGCACCTTTTCCCAGCCAGCATGTCCATGTGGGGCCCATAAAGTTTAAATTTGGGCTGCAGATAAGGGTCCCAAGTGGGTTTGTCCGCAGTTTCTACGGTGGCCCCACCTGTGTTTGCCCATATAGGTTTCAAGTTGCTGTGTGGCTTTAGTTGGACTTTGCATTTAGCCAATTTGAATGTGAATATTCTTTTACTTTGTGTGATGTGTTTATCTGTATTGCCTTTGGAATAATTTAAGGCTTAGGGTAACCCTAACCCCTAACCCTTCAAGTTGCACTTTGAAACCCATATGGGCAAACACAGGTGAGGCCACTGTGTAAACTGCGGACAAACCCACATGGGACCCTTATCTGCAGCCCAAATTTGAACCTTATGGGCCCCACATGGACACGCTGTATCCTCGTTGGGTACGTTCGAAATTTGAATGATCCAAACTAAACGCATTTGTTCCTTAAGAACATGGCAGTGTTGGGATCTCATTTGCGGTATGAATCAGTGAACACGCTTAAACAAGTGTAAATATTGAACAAGGAGAATTCAGATAAGAAGGAGTGAGCATGCTGAAGCCTTTAGCAGCCAATAACTACACAACAGAAATGCTCGAATTCAGCGCCTATGACATAGAATCATAAGGACGTTGCTGCTTTTTTGCCTAGTGAACTATGGCACTGAGGAGCAGTCCAGCTCAAGTGGAGATTGGAGACGCCGCTCTGGAAGGCTGGAATGTGATTGGCTCCGGGGGTTTCGGACAGATTTACAAAGCCAGGCATCGTCTGTGGTGTTGTGACGTGGCCATTAAATTTCTTCATTACGATGACGGGTAAGTGATTACACTCTGCCAACGGTGTCTGTGTAGCAGTTAACGAAAGAACTTACTGACAGGACAAACCAACACACACAGGACCAGCTCCTGTCTGCTGCGTGAAGTCGACATGATGCGTCAGGGAAGCAGCCCTTATGTTATTCACGTCTATGGGCTGTATAAGGGTCGACCGCCTTCTTCTGGACCCTCGGTACAGCTCGGGTTGATCATGGAGTTCATGGAGAGAGGGTCGCTGGCCTCCATGCAGGTATGCTCATCCAATCCAGTGCTCTGTTCCATACGGAAATATCTCAACAACCCTTTGTTGCATCCCTTTGCAAGTCCTCACCAGAGAATGAAGCTCAATGACTTGACGCCTTATTTTCTTGAATGTATTAAGGAGAAACAAGTAGAAAAGCCTTGTTGGTCAGGTTTAGTCAGGGTTACACAGCAAACTGAGTTGGTTAGGTCATGTCATGGTTATCATTGTAGGCCACGGAATAAAAGGGATTAGTCCAGGTAGTTGTTAAAAGGAACCAATGTAAGAAAGCCATCATCAATTTAGAACTACAGTTTCTCCCAAGTTAAAAACAATACAAACAGGGCTGGGCGAGTTAACTCGTTATTATCGAGTTAACATGTTAATTATTTAACGCCGATAAATATTTTATCGCGCATTAACGCAGGTTTTATTATTGTAAAAGTCTGTTGCTCACAGGCTTTTATTTTGTAAAAGTCTGTTGCTGTCTGCTGCGGAACCGGAAAAAAAAGTAATTGGCGGATCCACCAAACATGGAGAAGGGTACGGAACTTTTACTAACCGGCGCTACTTCCTGTTTTACTTATTTCAACATAAAAGCACGTATTTCAAAATAAATTTAAAAAAACCTCCTGCATTTACAGCCAAGTTGAATTGTCTTATCACCGTAGTAGTTCCAGTCTAAAATATCACTTAAAGGCAAAACACACAACTGATACTAGCAAGTCATTCAACGAAACAGACAGTGGAGCGAGGCTTCTACATAAAAATGCTGATGTTAAAAGTGTGTTTGCACAACAAATGTTATGGCACTTTCATTTATATGGCAGTACAAAACTAAATGCTAAAAGCTATAAACTACTTTTGAATTAATTTTTGGATTTTGCGTACAAATGCGATTAATCGTGATTAATCAGGGAAATCATGTGATTAATTAGATTAAAAATTTTAATCGTTGCCCAGCCCAAAATACAAATAAAGTTATTAGGTAGAAAATGTAGTAGAAATGGGCTAGAATAGTAAAAAGGGCAGTGCAGAAGGAGTTAAAAGAATCAGTAGTCTGTTTAAATGTGTAACTATGGACACAATCTCACCCTCCCCGAACAGACCACTTTACAAGGACCGCCGCCGTGGCCGCTGGCCTTCAGACTGAGTCACCAGGTGGCTCAGGGTATAAACTACCTCCACAGTCTCTCCCCCGCCCTGCTGCACCTGGACCTGAAGCCCAACAATGTGCTTCTGGACTCCTCTCTGAATGCCAAGGTGAGAGCCCCACGCTCTAAGGCAGCGCATACTCATTGCAATCAAGGCGAAGCAAAGATGTTCTGCAAACTGATGATGTTTTAAAGCTCATTCCATGCGTTAGATGCATAAAAGAAGAAAGCAGCGTTAAGAAGCCCGAGTGCACCCTGGGAATGTTTAGAAGAATTCTAAAAGTAGGCCTCGATAATATGTTTATTGGTGGAACCTGATATAAAGTTGGAAAAAGAAGTTGGCTGTTGATCCAACAATCTTAAAGTCATTATAGTTTAATACAGAGAGAAAAGAGCATTGCTCAATTTTCTTTGTGGTTGCAGCGGAGGAAAACGCCTTTTTAAAACTGAAAAAAAATGACAAAAACAACTTTGATAATAATAACAATAATCGCAATTTGTGTCTAAGTTTTTTTTTAACAGATCATCAACGTGAGAGGATAAGAATACAGAATGTACAAATGTATCTTGGCTCGATTTACTTCCTGTCCTAAACCAAATGGTTTAAAACAGAACTTTGCTTTACTGCTATTTTCTTATCAATGAAAAAAAATCTTCTAAAGCCCTGATCTGTTTTTATTACACTCCAGTACATCACGTGTACTTTTAAGGCATAGCTTTTTTTCCCCACCTGATACCAACAAAACATGTTTTTCTCCCAGCCGAAAATTCGATTTAGTTTTTTTTTCTCCCTTTTTTTAAAAATGTCTTTCTTTTTTTTTTATTTGAATTTCACTGGTACGAGCAGTAATGTACCAGCCATAAGACCCATACAGAAATTCATATTTCTGCTATAGAACTATAGAGCAGCTAACTTCATTTTAACATGATGACTTACCTCTCGTTCCTGTTTATCCTAATTTCACTTGTCCATCCCTCCCTCTCTCCAGCTTACAGATTTTGGCCTCGCCAGGTGTTTCCACAGCGTCACACGAACTTCCAAGAAGGACAGCTCAGAGGAGGGGGGAACCATCGACTACATGCCACCGGAGGCATTTGGCATCGCCTATAGTCCTACACGGGCTTCTGATATCTACAGGTAGAAGAGAAGAGGACCATTTCTAAATTAACATGAAAGGAAAAAAACACAAACTCATTTTGGCTTGTATTAACTCTAACAAAAGGTTGAAAAAAGCAGTGAATAAACTCAGTGCAACCCAGTAAGTGCAAACATTTCTTTATTCCTCACAACGGTGAATCAGCGGTGAAGACAGGTCGACTCTGTCAGGTTTCAGGTAAGATGGCAGAGGATGACACAGTAGTGGTGATTAAACTTCCAGGTGCTCACGTGACTTCCTCTTCTGCTAAACTACCCCCAAACACCTCCACCGCAGGCTTCACACATACCAATACTGGCTGTGTTTTTGATTTGATGACAGGATGAAACAAAGCTTGAGCCAACCGCGAAGATTACAGCAGAAAAACTATTGTTCCTGACGTCTTACTCTGTTCATCTCTCCTTCAGCTATGGTATACTGCTGTGGTCCATCGTCACAGGGAAAAAACCGTATGCTAGTAAGTGACTACCTTGTTATTACGTGGACATTGCTTACTGGTTGTTTTCTTGACCGAGCCGTAGAGACTACATTTATATTTAATTTAATGTTTAACCTTTGTACCAGCTTTGTGCTATGTATGCATGCCGTGTATGGAACCCTAGAAGTGATTACGTGTATCTCATTGAAGTACACATGAGTTAATGAGTGTTATGTTTGAGCGATATCATTAGGAAATATGTTGAGTTGGGCATATCTGGAGGGGCGGAAACTCAAACTCGAGCATTTAAAAAAAAAAAGGAACGGTTCTCCCTCTGTTCTGTCCACTCAAACCCCGGCTGGTCGAGGCGGATGGCTACCCTTCCCGAGTCTGGTTCTGCCAGAGGTTTCTTCTCGTTTAAAAAGGAGTTTGTTCTCTCCACGGTCTCCTTGTGCACGCTCAGGATGGGAGATTGGATCAAATTTAAGTTTCCGTGCAATTTGTTGGTTTCCTTCGCGAGGCTACTTTCTTTGAATTGGCTCTGTATGTATGAATTGGAGTACATTGTAATTTAATGAATTGGATTTGATTGGATTACAATGTATTGGATTCTATTTGGCGTGGAGTGGGTTTTTGCATCCTTGAAGTGCCCCGAGTTGACAATTGTTGTAATTTGGTGCCATGTAAATATAACTGAATTAAATTGAAGAAGGTGGGAGAACCACATTGAATTATAAAGGTGTATAGGATTAAAATGAAATAATTGAGAAAAATAAATAGAAAGGCCGAGATTAGGAAGAGCCCCATCGGTAAATAAAAGGTGAAGCCCGGAGAAGGCTGGCCAGTCAATTCTGAAATGGTCTCACTCCACGTTAGGCCTGTATTTTTTATGTTAGCTAAATAAATGCACCCTGGTGGGGCGGTCGGTGGCGTAGTGGGTTAAGCAGCTGCCCCATGTACAGAGGCTACAGTCCTCGCTGCAGCGGGCCCCGAAGATCATTTTGCCTTCAGCTGTCTTTTGACTTTATTTTTGCCATTGATAGGATCGAATACTTATTTTTGAAAACTTTTGGGCCTTGAGTTTGTCATGGCATGGCCACCGTAACTTTGCCTGCATTCTGGTAGTGTGTAACAGGCTTATCAGAGCTTTTCTTTGCTGAAAACAGCAGCCGAGGGGAAACAACAGTGACGCTGAGGTCAAGGACAAACTCAAAGCTATGAAAACACAAATTACAGCTGATGGGAACAGCAGAAATGAGTGAAAATCATCACTTCAAGTATCCTCAAGTAACATCTTTCGCATTCAATATTGGCTTTTAATCCATTGTTAGGATAAAACTATTCCTTAGCACAATTTTAAGTTGTCAAGAAATAGTGGAAAACTGGAAGGGCATATGGAAAGAGCAAAACCTCCGTCCAGGCCCAAAGTTTACTCTTAACACGAAACGTTGGCAGGACACAGTCTTGGGAGCCGCCATGGTTTCTGTATATGCTGAATTTATTGACCTCAGGGAAACACATGAACTGTACATTTGCCCAACCCGCTCAGCAGTGCTAAGATTTTTTTCTTCCTAAAAAAGAAGTACCGAGTCTAGATTGATTGTACTGTTCGCATAGACTTGCTAACAGACTGACAAGACCGATAAGTGTCGGTGCAGAGAAAAGCTCCTTCGTGCCAACACACCTTTAACGACCTTCCTCTCCTACAGATGCATTGTCCAGTATAGTGCGGTTTCGCATCCCGAAGGGAGACCGTCCATTGCTGGATGAGATCAGATGTCAGACTGCGGGGCGCTCAGGGTTGACAAGACTGATGGATCTCATGCAAAAATGCTGGGAAGCTAGACCCAGCCAAAGGCCCTCCTCATTTGGTAAGAAAACTACCTCATTTACCATGAAAATCACTATGCAAGAGGAAAAGTTAGATACCTTTACAACCCCATACGTGTGGAGTGACTTTGTTCATGCCTTACTTTCTGCTAAATGCATCCATCATCAGTCATGTACCACAACAGTTAGCTGACAGTTTGATACAGGAGCACCACACAGGCACCAATATGGAAGTCTACAGTTTTGTGATGCTTGGCCCCGATTTTAAAATGTTCTTGTCTTCTTGTTGTGTTCAGAGTGCACCAGTGTGACAGAAGAACTGTATAAGATGCACAAACACGCAATTCAAGATTCTGTCCATCAAGTGCTGAAGAAACTGGTGAGGAATAAAAAAATCTCATCACACACACACGCAAGTCAAGTCGACATAAACT
Organism: Odontesthes bonariensis; assembly: GCF_027942865.1. Lineage (NCBI taxonomy): Eukaryota > Metazoa > Chordata > Actinopteri > Atheriniformes > Atherinopsidae > Odontesthes > Odontesthes bonariensis. The sequence goes on from NC_134524.1 coordinate 21,136,491, forward strand.
TTTGACATGACAAAGCACATTACTATTTTTAATCTGACTCACAAACTGACTCGCTCTTTCTCTTCCTCTTTCCAGGACCAAAAACAAGAAGAACAAGTGACGGAGCAGTTTCAGAGGGTTTCTATTACTCAGGCTCAAGGTCTTTTTTTAACATCATTTCATTACAGTGTATAATATATAGTTAATTGATTATTTCTCTGTTCAGAGATAAGGGTTGGGTTGGCAAGATATTCTTGCCAACCCATTTCAAGTTCATTATTGTGATATATATTTTGTTTGGATGGATCTGTGTAGAGACAGGTTAGGAGATTGCCCGTTCCTCCACTGTTTGTGCTTAGCTAAGCTAAGCTAAGCTAAGCTAAGGTAATGGACAGCTGGCTAACTTTTCAGCTGTCCGTAATTCTTAGTTACAAAAAAAGAGTATCGGTTTCAATCGTTTTCTTTTGCTTATAAGGTCATTGTCTTCATGAGCTAACATACTTTGGTCAAAACACAAGTTTTGAATTTAGATTACATAACTTTGGTATAAGAAAAAAAAAGAAAAAAAATCAGCATGAGGGGGCTTTTTTTTTCTTTACCAGAAGAGGTGTATGTTGAAATTTACATATCTTTTTCCGCCCCTCCAAATCGACGACGAGGGATTACGATAGCTCCTTTAATTTTCAGTGAAAAATCAAAATGGCTGACTAACAGCTAACACATTAACACCTTTACACTAGTACAGTTTACTCTGTACAGTGTATTTATTTATTTTTTTGTACAAACATGGTTGCAAATACCTGTATGTAACTCTGTTTTCTTTTTTATAAATAGTTTCTGACTCATAGGCAAAAAAAAAAAAAAAAAGTTTTTCTTGCTAACCCTTTTAGCCAATTCGCACATCCCAAACAGAGGTGGCTTAGAACAACAATAACAAGTAGCACAAGCAAAGTTTTTAACTTAACAATCCAGAGAAAAAAGTTCTGGATCAGATTTCAGTACTTTACTGCCTTTTAAAAGCCGTCTCCAGCAACAGAAAAGAAACAATATTCCCTCTTCTTTCGGCTCTTTTTCTATCATTTAGCATCATAGCTGCTGAACGCAGTTTCTTTGTGGGACGGGGTTTTGACAAAGTTAATACCTTTCACTAACCCTTATAATTACTATTTTTTCACAAACAATTACTCATCTTTACACTACGATAGGCAGCATTTTGTAGTTTTGCTACTGCTGTTAAAGACTAGACACCTTCAATTCAGTGGCACAAAGTGGCATTATAGGAATGTCCTGTCCGCCTGTTAAGTTTCCCCATTGTATATCTTAGCTGCACAGAACATAGACACATTTTTTACATACTATTTCCGCCCAATTCAATACCTGTGGCTGAATTTCTAATTTTTCAAACATTCTCTTTTCTGCCAAGAGCAACTTTAAGGTTGGTTTAAGTCTGTTTAAGATACAGAAATGTTTTTTTTTGTTGTTATTTTATTTCGCAGTGAGTACCAGAGCTGAAGCTGTGAACAACTGTGATACTATGCCAACAGGATGCCTGCCAGTTCAGGTGAGGTTCAGCATATTCTTCCTGTCACAGCCAAACAAGAAATGCAACCCTCGTGAAAGGAGTTGTATGCAGAAAGGCTTAGCTTCAAAACACTGAGTAGGTTTAATTCACGGAAATCAAAGAACAGCCTTAAATCTCCATCATATAGAAGTCTTTTGGAATTGCCAAAAGATGTTGGTCTTTTAACCCAAAAAGAAATATCGACTTCCAGGCCTTTCAACACGGCCTGGAAGATTTGCAACAAATTGGTCAATCCGGTGGTGCACATGTTGCTTACATCATTTCCTGTTGCAAGGGGTTTTCACAAGAAAGAGTGGCGATCACAGCAAATCTGAAAGCCCTGAGACTGTGAGTGAGGTTTTGATCAAAGTATAGCCAGTAGATAAAATAACACACTAGCTATACTGTATTATGGTCATTACGGTTGCATGTAAGCGGGCAAGCTTTTGGCCAGTGTCACACCACAGCATTGCAAAAACTAGATTAGTGATTTTGTCTGTAAAACTTAAATGAACATTCATTAGATTAGATTAGATTATTGTAACATTTGTTGTTCAATGATGTACCGCTTTTTTACAAAATATACTTTTGTATTGCCATACAAATATGATGTAAATAGTATTGGTCCAAACGTTGGGGAGAAGCCGTGGTTACTCTGATCCATTCAGATGTCTTCTCCCTGTGTGGGAAAACTCCTCCCCATCTCCCTGTGTCCTATGTGCCTGATAGTTTTCCAACTACAGGCTTCATCCCACCTGTTTTGGCTACCTCTGTAAGCATGTGGGATCGGTGCTTGTTCCCTTCAGAAAGGAGTGTGTCAATTCTATATTAGCACAATGCATAAATATGTATAATAAAGGGTAATATTAAACCCTCAACACAACACATTCAAGATGTTGAGAGCAGAGAGAGCTTTTTAACGGGTTGCTAAAGGAATAGTTCAACATTTTTGAAAGTAGTTTGTTACTTTGCAGTGCACAATATGTTCTTTTATCAACTGGCATCACAGTCAGTAAAAATGTCCCCGTCTCTTGAGCCGTAACCAAACTTCACCTTGCACTTTGCAGGAAATGGCTGGCAGAGTGATTCCGAATGAAAGAGACAGAACAAGAGTCAAAGGTAAGGAGGAAGTTAAAATGGAAACAGGAAAGGGAACTTAATCAGACAAACAAATCATCCGTTACGGCTTTGTGTATCAGATGAATGTTTTCCCTTCTCAGATTCGTCTCCAGGGCGATCCGTAACTGACAATAAAATGAAAGCATCTTCTGTTCATCCCATTCAACCTTCACCTCAAGGCGCCGCAGCGAAAAAATCCCAGCCGGCTTTTAAGGAGCATCTGTCGCCACAATACCAGGTGGGTTTTTGCATCCATGGACCCAAAATTGATAAGACTTCCCAAAGACGCCTTGAAAGATAAGTTGACCAAATGCTTTGGTATTGTCACAATGCGAAGTTTGGAAATAAAGGAGGAACAGTATGACAGCATAGAAATCCGAAGGATAATAAAGGCCATAGTAACAGGGCTCTGTTAACAGGTGAAGTCCAGAGATGCAAGGATTAAAAAAAATATCCGTCTTTGCATTGATCCCACTTATCTGGCATTACATGTGCATCTACCTATGGCCATGTTGTCTCCCATGTTTATGCAGCATCGGCTTTTTGCATTTTAATTAGCCGATTCAAGTGTCTCTTACCAATTGTGAAACTATGCTTAGCTGCCAGGTTTGATGGAAAGGGTATGAAGGCTGACTTGTAATGGCTTGATCAGTCAGCACGACAATGAGCAAGTCCTGCTGGTGTTCTGACTTGCATCTGGAACCCAGCTTTGACTTACGACTTCTAAGACAAATGGAACACCCCGCTCGCCTGCCAGATTAGCTATTTCAGCCAATGACGCACTTTTGAAGCAACTAGCTGCTGTAGAGAAACAGTTATAAGGAAAGATGCTTGAAAAAGTTTGCACGACTCTTCCTTTGACAAGTTGACAGTGCTGTTTTTTTTTTTTTTTAGATTTCCACTCTCCTGAAGGTGCCAGTTAGCAGCAACCATTGGGACATCTATTGTTATGTTGGGGCTGAGATGTTCACAGACATATCTCCAATCAAACACTGTTCTTCTCTCTTCCCTCTGCAGCGTCAGTTCTCCAGTCCTGACACTTTCCCCTGCCCCTCTGCCCATGGGGTCAATATGCACTTCTCCAATGTGACGGGATTTCAGATTGGCAACAACAACAGCATGTACATCTTCGGCCCAAACTCTACGGAGAGGAAACGCCACCCTACAGCGCCAGTACCGTCGACATCCCACTACACTAAGTAGGGCAAGACAGAGGTTAACTCTCTGATTCTCTTTTTTTCCCCTCAGACTTTGTTTTTTCTTTGACAACAAGAAGCTCCGTTTTTTTAAATTATTTTTTACATTTTTTTTTTTAAAACTAATTTTTCCCCAGTGTGGTTTTCAAATCAGGCAGTGTTCATGTAATCTTTCAGCTGCACGAGGGCCTTTAACATAATCCATTGTGAATTCTTATGAAGTCCTCATTGATTCTCTAAAAAAAGTCTTACTGTAATCAATCTACAGTCATATGCTCTGGAATTTCCACAAAGTACTGTGTATGCAGGTGGTTTTGGAAATGAGAAAAAGTCTATTGTTTTTGGTAGTTATCACAATGATCTGCTTTTCTTTTAAACTGACGTCCAAAGCTGAGAAAATATTTAGACTCACCGAAACTTCGTTTGTTAACAGAAAAGTATATTTGTTAAAAAAGATCATTTTCTGACGACGCAGGTTTGCATTTGAACAACGACATGTTTGCTTTGAATATTGCTCTTAGTTCAGCCCTGATGTAGCTTCAATGAAGTGTTGGCACAAACACATGTAATATATCTGTTTGTATTATGCCTAAAATTTTAAGTTTTGATAGATTAGGAACAAGAATGAATTTTCTGTTTTATGATGAATGCGTGTTTTTGTTTAAATTTTGTGATCCAATTAGAAATTCTCTGAAAAACTCCATTTTATACACCGAAATGAGTGAGTTCCTTCATTTGACTGCATTAAAAACCTACATTTTTACAAGTTCTTTTACTTTTTTATTTGTTGAAATAGTTGCCAAATCTTGGGTTACACTCATTACTCAATATTTTGCCAGACTTTCTTGTAATCAATTAAAGTGGTCTTGAGAAATACTTCCCTGGGCTTATTGAAGGTTTTCTGTTAGCATTGGTTTACCACTGAATGATTTTATATAATCTAAAAAGGGGAGATACCCTTATCAGAGGCTATCTAAATAACATCGGCACACAGTGTAACCACACATTCTAATGTAGCCACTTGGATACCCTTAATGTGAGGACGACTTCTAAATCTGATCACTATAAGTTCCAGACTAGACTGAAAAGCAACAGAAACAGGCCATCTCCCACTACAATACAAAAGGTGAGAACTGAATGTTCAATGTGAAGACAAAGGATTTAGGGGAAGGTGTCAATCAATTAAAAAAAAAAAGTTTAGTGCAACCAAAGGCATTCTGACTGTCCAATGTCATAATTGGTATCAGTATCTTCACTCCAACATGAGTACGATATGATCAGATATCTTCTCCCACCTGGGAGAAGGCTGGCTTGATCTCAACAGATAACTGCTGTTATTGGTTTAATACAGAGGCCAGTGACTTTTAAAATGGTTCCTGCTAATACAGAAGCCAGTGACTTTTTAAAAATGACTTGTAAAAATTATTTGGTCATAAGTAAGATACCAGTTAACTGCTTCGTAAACCTCTCCCAGATATGGACCAAAAGAGTTTTGCTCCATATCTGGCCCACATACAGCAAGGAATGATGGCACTTGGGCGGTCCGCTCCCTTTGCCAAAAGTGGGCCACTGTGCATTTTAATTCTGGTCAGAACTGGTTTAGACTCTGACTTTTTCTAACCTGCACACTTAGGGAGTCACAACCATGATAAAAATGGTATGTCAAATAAGAAAAGATTTGAATTTGTGACTACATGCCATTATGGCATCTCCAGATACTGTTTGAATAGTGACATGAAGTGGTTCAGTCTTGTTGGGATTCATCTTGGGGTCTAAGATGAGGAAACCTACTGAAGAATTCAAGAAATGAACAAACAGCGACTTTTTTTAGACTAAATTTTATTTTTTTAACTTGTACAAAAGGCAAAACAATTCAGGCCAAAGGAACACGTTGACCTACAACAATCCAAATCCGTCTTGTGGCCCTATAAGAAATGCACAAAAGAACAAATTTAGTTGATTCAGTCAAGCAGTACTGTGGTTACTGTATATGGTTGGCAGTGAAGTGCAAAACACAAGGAGACCAAACAAAAAATGGCCCTGTATGATATATTATAATATTGCTAATATCTGCTTGCTCAACCTCATTCTGTTCAGACAACAATGAAAGTTGGGGTTGATAACAAGCAATGTGAGCCGGAGTGAAGCAGCTTCAAACACTCAGACAAACATTTAACCTAAAGTCACAGTAATAAAACATAATGTTTACATTATTTTGTGTTCATGTTAGAGGGGAACTATGCACAGTTGATTTTTTGTCAGGATTCCCACAGACACCCTGCACTTTTATTTATTTTTTTTAAAAACACATGCTGGAAGCTTCATCTTGATTACTTCTGTCCAACAGCATCACACTGCAAAAAAAAAAAAAAAAGTATTGTAGCCGACTTACCTGTGCGCTGCGAGGCACGCCTTCTCTCCTCCCTCTCTCTCCTCCCACCATCCCTGTCTCCGGCGAGATGAAGCCATTTTTTAATATAGGCCTCCACCTCCTGGTCAGTGGCAGTGGCTGTTAACAGGTTGTTTCTGACCGTTCCTAAAAAATTTACCAAAAAAAAAAAAAAAAAAAAAAAAAAAAAAAAAAAAACTTTAGCTTTTGATGACAAGCCCATTACTAAAATTGGAGACTCTGCCCTTCAGCTGATTGATTAATCAACAATCAATGCCATTCTATTGTAACAGAATAGAAGATTGTCTGCTACTACACTGATGCATAATCATCCACATCTTGATAAATCGATTATACGATTCATTTCAGCATCCCTATTTGACCATAGCAACTACTCAGAAGCATGAAAGAAAAGGAAAGCCCATTCATAAGACACATCACAATGAAAAACAACCCACAATTAACACTTACCAGTAATGACATCCTTTATTTGGAGGCTGTGGAAAGCCGTTTTCCCATTCACGCCCCGCCAGTTGAGCTGCTTGGCCAGGGAGTTGGCGAAGCAGTTCTTCATTATCCTCCACACCGCGTCTTTAATGTCCACCCCGCCGATGACACCCAAAGCAGCGATCTCAGGAAAAAAAGAACAAACATGGTTGATATGGGCAGTATTAGTTGTACCACAGTTTTAGAAAAAGTGTTTTGACTAAATAAATTTAAGTAAAGTCATTTCACTGTGCTGTGGTTTCTTTATTTTTCACCTGAGATGTCCCCGTGACCAACTGAGCTTCATTTTTGTTGTGCATGAGGACTTGTTTCCCACAGATGTACAAACCATTTGTTCTACCACCCTTTACTTTAGAACAGTCTTCACTCCAATAAAAATAAATAAATATATCTAGCATCAACACCGACATGCATGAAATAGTTCAAGAGCAAGGGTTGGCAACCTTTGTTACACAAGAAATTTTCTTGTCAATAAGTGTGCCACTACAATAAAACAATGCGACGAGAAAAAAAAAAAAAAAATACAAAACATACCTGGGATTTTAATCTAGCCATGTCGGCCACATCCAATCCTATTTTTTATATATTTTACCTGTATTCACAATTGTAAGTGAGGTTGCTTCCTCAATATGTCTCCAAGTTTAAATAAAGATTATAATAATAATGCTGGATCCCACTTCAAACACTGCCCTCCCTTCCCATCCCTCTCCAGCTGAGCTACTGACTCATGAGCTTGTGGCGGTGTGAGCGTGCCAATGATTACGCCGCACCGTGCCAAAGGTTGCCGTCCCCTGTTCTAGAGTGAGAAATGCGTTGTTACCATTTTCTTTTTAAAGTCTGCCTCCTCCCTGACACGCCTCTCCACAGCCAGTAAGGAGCCCATGTCTTTTAGTGGGAAGAGATCCCCCTCGAGGACCTCCTGCCCACCAACACGTTCTCCCTGGATCTTCTCAAGGGCGAGGGTTAGACTCTTCACTTGATCCATGATCATCTCTTGGTTTGCAAGTAGTCTACGCAGAAGAGCTAAAAAAATAAATAAATAACAGCATACATTAAAATAATAATAATTAAAACCAAAAAGGCATTGTAAGATGCTTTCATACAGAGACAGTCACAGAAAAAAAGAGGGTATGTGCATTAATATGCAAATATAATCATTTATGAGCAAGGTTTTAGGCACCTGTGGCTGACGATGGTTGGCCCTCAGCAGGAGTTGAATTACCCGGGCTGGCCACTGGCGGACTTTGTTCAGGGCTCTCTGTCCTTTCAGGGCTCACCAATTGACGCCCGAGTTGTTGAGGTTCAGGCCTTGACTGTGATTGGGCGCTAAGGGCCCTTCTCTCAAGTTTCGACTCAACACTTGGCCCTTCTATTTTGGGGGCCGCAGGCAATGATCCCCTTCTTTTGACAGCAGTACCGTCATCACTATCACTCTCAAATGGAATGGTTGGTCTTGTGTTTGCATAGAGGGGAATGGGAGAAGGAAGAAATTGAAAAAGATTGAGAGACTACTAGTAAACAAAACAAAGAAACAAAAAATCACTTTCAAGAGTAAAAAAAAGTGTTTTTTTTTTTAAATATAGACATACAGTAAATGTCAAACCACTTTTATGATTCTTACCTTCACAGACTCCATGAAATGAAGCCTTCATCCTAAATATCTTGTCATATGCTCATTGTTTTTCTTATGGTATCTTAGCAACAAGAGGTGTCCCTATGCTCAACTTATGCTCTCCCCTATTGAGAGATCTTTCCTTCAACATAATGTAGATGAATGAAGAGATTCAGTTTTCAGAGCTAAATTTTACTCCAGACTCAAAACAAGGCGTACTGTGTAGTAGGTGTTGTACCAGGAGAGTCATCAACAATGATGTAAGAAAATTATATTAATTGTATCAACTAAAGATTTACTTTCAAAACTGAACTGAATAAGAATTCACCTTGTTAAATCTTTGCTACATGGCAGAAAAACACAAAACTCCAAGTGAGGTGGTAGTTATTGACACTGGATAATAAAGTAATAATTCTGAATGTCTCACAAATATCGTACAGTAGTGACTTTGAATACTTACAGTCTTTTTCGTTTTCTCCTGGGCATGTCGTCTTCTTCTTCTTCTTCTTCTTTTGCCGTCCGTAGGTCAGCGTGGGTTTCTGCCAGGGGAAGTTTCCCATCAGCAGTTTTGGAGTTTGCTGTAAATAAAGAGATTCAGAAATCATAATTAAGAGTGTATACGTTTTTAAATGCCTGAATTCTGGTAAATATGTGATGTGTATACCTGCTGTATGTATAAGCCGAACTCTGTTTTCTTCCCACAAGGACTGCGGCTGCTCCTCATTTTTTATGGCCTTTGCCGTCTCATCAGGTTTGTAGTCAGAGGGCCACTGACAGGCGTCGGAAGGAATTGCTTCATCCTGAAAACCGCACTCGTCTTCAACGTTAAACTCAAGCATGTCATTTAAAGAGTCAAAGAACTGGTTAACTTTTCTCACAGCTCTTTTCCTTAAATTACTGCGGGTGGCATTCCAGTGTTCTTTATCCATAGCACAGCAGACTGTTATTCTGAAAAAGAAATAGGAGCACCTATTAAACATTGATACATCATAGTATATCAGTACATGCATTTCAACAGAGCAGTTTACTTTTAATGAGTTCAGTAATTTTTGATAAGCACAATTATTCATCATCATGACCGTATATACGGTAATTAAAAAACAAACACATAATGTAGTACTAAATCCGAATATTTACTGGTAGCAAATGCACTAGCAGATGAAAAATTTACTTACACCGTCTCACGTTTTAGGGGCAAAATGCGACCATTTAGTGGCAGTCTGGAGCCCTGAGCCTGACTAAACCCTGCTCGGCTACCAACCAAGCCAGCCATCAGCTCACGTGGTCCTTACACATCTAAAATGGCGCCCGGAAGGACGCGATCAACTGCCTTTCATCATATGAAAACAAACGCTTTTCTTCAACGCAAAACGCAGCATATTTAATCTATTCAACATATCTGTGCATTTACAGTTCAAGCGGATTGTTTTTGATAAGCTTTCAATTTAGCTTAATCATAACCGAACAGAAAAAAAAAATAAAAAATACCCGTACACGTCCGTCAATAACATAGCATGCTAAGCTAACACATAACAGAAGTCCTCAGTCGCATAAAACAAAATAAAGCAAATTCTCCAGTCCCAGCGGTCTGGAGCTGTGGCAACAACTTCAGACTCGTGTAACTAATGAACACAGAGCAAGCCGTGTTTCTTCTTGAAAAATGTCAACCTCACTCGTGGCTGTATTTTGGTCGCAGCATCAAGCTGTATAATTAAGTAATTACATTTCAACTATAGCCAATTTTATCCAACCTTATTTGAAGAGGTACAATGCCATTTGTAGACAAAGCAGGTTTGGGTAGTTTACGAGAGAAACAAAGCTGAAATATCTCACACATACATTTAAATAAGCTGAACCGAACTTACCTCCAACTTTCCGGTGGATCCGACTAGGCTGAATTCGGCCAGTTTCTTCTGCACGCAGTATAAATGCAGGCCCGAAGGTGGGCGGGTTACGACAAAGTACTGCCTCAGCCAATCAGAGTGGCGTTGACCGATTCAAATGTTAACGGTCGGGCTCCAAACGCCCCCGCACTTGTCCCACAGAGGGAGTTTTCACGTCCGGATTAGTCGTTGCTAATTTGCCATATTTCGGCCAAAACTGGTCCAAATATGTTTCAACATAGGTGGGCCAAGTGTGTTTCTTTATATGTGGGCCACTTTAGGCTCACATCCGGATTAGTCGTTGCTAACTTGCCATATATCGGCCAAAAATGGGCCATATTTGTTTTGTGATATTTGGGCCAGATGTAGCATTTACTACGAGGGCCAGTTTAGTCCGGGCCAGAAGAATGCCTACAGTGCCTAAATGGGTCCACATCTGCATGCTATCTGGGCTGGAAATAAAAACTCTTTTTCCAATATTGTACCGCAGAACTGTTAAGAAACTGAAAAACTAACCTGTTTCGTGTTGCTTTGGAAGTATAAACATACAGGTCCAAATGAAATTCTTCAAAACAATTGTAGGTTTCCTGTTGGTCATCTGCCATTTGTCTGTCCTGAAACAGACTGTATTTTGTGAAGCAATGGTCCTGCACATTCATGCTTAGGATATCTTGAGAATAGTTTCTGAGGTTTGTTACTTACTTCTAAATATTTTTGTCTTGTCGTGGGTGGTGGAAAGATGAGAATGACCCAAAAAGCAGACTTGAGGCAGGGAGATTAGGGGAAAAAACTAAACTTAATTTATTACAAAACTAACAAAAACTGCAGAGTAGCCAGGACACCAGAAAACTAAAAACTGAAGAAGCGGAAGACAAGAAACAAAATCTGATAATGACTATGAACACAGTCATGAATTAGAACTGACCAGGACAAAGAACAAAGTGGTAACTGCAACGACTGAGAATGATTAGTGAATGAGTGCAGCTGAGGATAGTGAGCACAGGTGAAGGCAGAGGAGCTGATTACCAGACAGGAGGGAACTGAGGAAAGCTATGGGTTGAGAATGTGAAACAGAACTGAGGCATGACATGACGAATACAAACTGAAGAAACCAGAAAAAACAAAGTCAGGAACCCAAATGAACTGAACTAAATACCAACTAATTAACAGAACAGAGAACTAAAAAACAAAAAGGCTGAATTAACAAGAAAACTAAATTAGGACCAGAAATACAGAATTTCGCAAAACCATGACAGTTACTGATTGTTTTTTTATTTATTTATATATATATATATATATCTATCTTGCTGTATGTTGTGTATTATAATCTTAATGACAAAATGACGATTTATGCGATTTGTCTTTGGTACTATTCTCTTATCTTTTCCTTAAATCCAATTTTTTCCTAAGAGGTCTCACAAGAAATAAGTCTTCTCAAGGTGGCAAGGCAAGTTTATTTGTATAGCACAATTCAACAACAAGGTGATTCAAAGTGCTTTACAGATACATTAAAACAGTAGAAATAAAAAGCAAGATTTAAATTTTAAACAAAAAAGAAAGAAATAAGAACAATAGATAAAATAAGTTCTGTCAGAACCACTCTTGTCAAAATGAGACAAGAAACAGATATAAATTTCAGAAGCTTATTCTGAATGCATACAATTGTGTTTGGCGGTATGGCTCTGTTCGGAGGAAGTTCCCGACTTTTCCATGAGCTCCATGGAAGCCAAGACAGGGAACAGCAGCATCCTCAGGTGGAGTGCCTTCCATTTGCTGTAAAGGCAACAAACCCCCTAGAACAGAGCAAGCAACAATGAACAACAGTATGACATTGTTTGGCAATGAGAAGTCGGTGGAGCAGGGGAGGTGGTGGGTGCAAGCAGAAAGCAAAAAAAAAAAGCAGTGACAGCAAACCAAGTTTAAATGAAGTGCCCCAAATGTCAGCATCCAATTGCGAGCAGCAGCTGATTACCCATTGAGCGCAGCTGGTTGTTGACAGCCATAAGGGTTGGGTCGGCGTCAGCCAATAGGCAAAGGGCGCGTTGACTAACGTGGTCTGCCAGAACTAACGCGGTGCTACATTAGTTAAAATGTGATTAAGTTTTGAAACTCAAGCTTCAGATTTGGTGCTTTATTCAAATGCAGCTCAAAATAGGTGTGTCTTCAATCTGGACTTAAATACACTGAGTGTTTCAGCTGATCTGAGGCTTTCTGGGAGTTTGTTCCAGACATGTGGAGCATAGAAGCTGAATGCAGCTTCTCCATGTCTGGTTCTGACTCTGGGAACTGATAAAAGACCGGATCCAGATGACCTGAGGGGTCTGGAAGGTTCATACTGGGTCAGGGAGTCACTGATGTATTCTGGTCCTAGACCATTCAGAGCTTTATAGACCAGCATCAGAACTTTAAAGTCTATCCTCTGATGGACAGGCAGCCGGTGTAAAGACCTCAGAGCTGGACTGATGTGGTCCACTTTTTTGGTCTTAGTGAGGACTCGAGCAGCAGAGTTCCAAATAAGCTGCAGTTGTCTGACTTTTTAGGTAGACCTGTAAAGATGCTGTTACAGTAATCAAGCCTACTAAAAATGAATCCATGGGCTAGATTTTCCAGGTCCTGCTGAGACATCAGATCTTTTAACCTTGATATATTCTTAAGGTGATAGTAATATTGCCTTAATGTGTTTCTCCAAACTTAGGTCTGAGTCCATCACTACACCTAGGTTTCTGGCCTGGTCGGGAGGCCCGGAGTTGGTCGGGAGTTTTTAAGGCATAGTGAGTTCTCAACTCCTGCCTGATCAAACAGCTTCAGCTGTCACGAAGTCTCTGTCTCGCTCGCCTGTTAGTTCAAGAGAACCCAAAGTTTTGCTCCACACTTTCTGTCTGTCGAATTTTTCACAGTGTTGCGTGCTGGCAATATCAAGGAATCAAGGGTGTTCTTCAAGTTAACTCGCTCAATGGAAGCATTTTCACACGTTCCCGCATTTTAACAAATTTCTTTTGACACATTCAAATGTAGGGATGTGAACTCACAAAATTTTTTTTTTGAGATTAACTTTATCAATTTGTTCATTTGAGAGTCCAAAGAAATATATAACTTCTGTTTTTCTACTCAGTAATTTAATCTTTTATCCCCGTAGACTTCTGTGAGAGTTGTTGTCTATTGCTCCCATGACTCGTCTCAAATACATGACCTCCCACAATTAAGATAATGTTTTAAAGTCAGCAACTCAAACTGATCTATAGCCAAGGCTAAATTATCATTGTTGCATATATCTGTAATAGGAAAACACATAAAAAAAAACACATCTAGTTATGAGTTTATTCCGCTTACATCGATGTCACTATGATTTTCTAGCCAAAGTCTTTCCTTCGCTTAGTTTTGTATTCATTACACGACTCTCTAAAGCACTAACACAGGCCTCTGCTGAGCACCAGGAAGCTGACACTAATCAGTTGCGATGGTCCAGTGTGAACCCAACAGGCTTCTGGCACTGGTTCCAGTTTTCACTGCCAATCCTCCATCTGTCATCAGATCCACCACCGAGAATCACACTGTCGATGTGTATCAGCAGGGACGATAAACCAATGATGTACCAACTTTATTCATGATAAAGAATCATAATATTATTTGTAAGCCTGCTGTGTCCCCCTCTATTTTCATGGAGTCATATATAAAACATTTGTGTAGCGCGTTATGTCAGAATGTTTTGTATAATGTTATTGTTATTGTCAATAAGCATCCATCCACCCATCTTCTACACTCACTTAATCCAATTCAGGGTAGCAGCGGTCTGAGGTCAATCCCAGCAGCCATTGGGCGAGAGACAGGGGTAAAAAAACATAAATAACAGGAACATAAATACATAAATTAAAAAGAAAAATGGTAATGATAATAAAATAAAATAAAAGTTAAAAAAATGCCTTGGCAACACAGTAAAATAAACACTGGCGAAACTGTAGAAGATTTATGAAAATCTTTTTCCTCAAAATAATGCAATCAATAACAATACAGCTTTTAAACAAATAAATGCATCTATTTTACGATAAAACAGATTATGAATCAATCAGAAGTGAATCAATAAAAACTGGATAGTTTTTTGTTGTTGTTTTGTTTATTTTATTAAACGGTGTCATACACCAAAAAGGTGCCCAGCCCGCATGGGCTTACAAGACACACCACAAGCAACAAAAAGCAATAGTCAAAAGAACATCTTCATAATTGATAAACCAGCGTACACAGTCCTCAGTAAACAACAACCCCACTCAAACATAAAGCGCTCTCCTGCGTTGTTGGTAAGTTTCCAACACATATTGGGCTAAATAAAACACCTTCTCGCTAAACAAATATGTAAGTCTGCACTCATCAGACATAGAAAATAAATCATGACATTCCAAGGTCAATTGAAGGAAGAGCTTAAGTCTAACTTCATGGTAAAAAGGACAGTAAAACACAAAATGCATCTCATTTTCCACCTAATTTAAGTCACACAGGTGACACTTTCTGTTCTCCTCTGGGATTGCATGGAAACGTCCAGTTTCAACCGCCAGAGGCAAGATACCCCTTCTCAATTGGGCACAAACAGACCTCTGCGCTCTGCTAAGGTTCAGGGTGACATGGTGCTCTGGATGGTAGACAGACTTTATCAAACAATACATTCTAAAGTGCTGTTTACACATACCCGGGTATTTTGATAAACGCATATTTTCTAACCTTCGTTTTAAAAAAAAACTTGGTGCACACAGCCCCGTTTTAAAAAAAAAAACACGTCTACATTGATACGCTATCAGGAGCTGTTAAATTACGCCAAGCCTGACGGTGGCAGTGTTAGAACAATGAGAATTCCACACAAGCCAATCAGAAGCCTAATAGAGAACCGCTGACAGGAAGAACTTCCGGATCCTTTTCAAGAAGAAAATATGGCGCCAGGCTCATGTGTGTGGACTGATAGCGAGACTGAGCTACTTTTACACGTTGCGCTGGACTATAAAACTGCTAAAGCCGTGAAAAATGTCTTTATTGTTCAATACATTGTATGACTGTAATTTTCAAAATCACACAAGCGAGTATAGCTCTCAACAACAGAAATGCTGCTAGTACCTCCATGCTTGCCAGATAAACAATGAATGGCGTTATCACGCTAGCATCCTGCCAATATGGCGGATAGGGGCGGGGCTCTGTACTACGATGACAACTCCGCATTCCATTCTGAAAACTCCGTTTTCGTCTCTTTCAACCAGTTTACACACAAACGCTAAACGGAGTTTTTAAAAAATCTCCACTTTTGCCGGAGTTTTTTTTTAGCTTCGTTTTCGGAGGAAAAAACTCCGTTTGTGTATAAACGAAAGGCACAAACGAAGGGAAAGGTCTTCGTTTTTCAAAATACCCGGGTATGTGTAAACAGCACCTAAGTTTAGGTTTGTACAGAATTTCCCAATTTTGTTTATAGTTTTCAAATAATATTATCTTAATTTGTTTAACACTACAGGATAATTTATTTCTATATATGTATTGGAGACCTACTTCATGAAATGTACTGGAAAGTTCATTTGTCCAAGTAGTGAGAGTAGTGGTAAGATAGCCACCTTTCATGTGAGTGACCTGGGTTTGAAACCTGACCCACCCCCATGAAAGGTACTACCTCCTGTAGGGGTTCTTAGGCAAGACCCTCTTAACTGCCTGGGATATGAGTGTAAGTTGCTTTGGATAAAAGCATCTGCCAAATACATAAACATAAAAGGTATAAAATGGAATCTACTTAATATATGCAGGGCTATACCTAGATAAAACCAGCGACATGCATCTTAGCTTCATTAGGGATTCTTAATTGCCCATGAGTCCAGTGTGTCCCCCACCTGTTGCTCAGTGTAAGTTGGGATAAACTCCATCTCAAACCAGAAAATATGGGTCTTGAGCTACAAGACAAACCTTCAATAGAAGTTTTTAAAGGGTCCTTGACAAAGTAAGTGTTACAAAGAAATATAAGGGTGTGAATTGTCAACACATTATCATCGCCAAGTTGGCAATGCCAAAGACTAACTCTTGAGTCAGTTTTCAATTCATAGAGTATCCCTTTAGCATCAATAATGGATGCATAGAGAACTGCTGCTCATTGCCAGTTATAGTTTTGTGGCTGTAGCTGATGCAGTCCAATCTTGGACTTTCTTGTTTTTCACTTGCATTTTTTTCTTTCTATTGTTACTTCCAGTCTTTATTTGGTCTTCCTTCGCTTTTCTACGGCACTACTTTGTAATGAATTGAATGTACTGACTTAAAGTACGGCAATAAAAGTATTTGGTTAAGTTTGGCGAAGCATCCTGGTTAGGCATTGAAATATAAAATAAAATAAACTTTATTCTGGGAAAGCGTAGCCGCCATTTTATCCACATCGCCAAGTGTCCTAAACTGTCACTTTACCAGCTTGGGAAACCCTAAATGTCCAAAAGTGATGCTTTGAGGGTACTCTCTATATTCAAAATCAATGCAGCGGGCAACTGACCAAGATTCAGTGTGTCATAAATTGCAAGTGATATTTATATTAGTGACTTAAAAATTAATTACACTCCACCCAATAGCAAAAAAGTGATTTTGTGAATAATATTGTGTTACGGTGTTGTGTATCTCATACATACATTTGATGTTGCTGGAACTCTTTTTCTATAACTTGGGAGGATTTGAAACTTCCTCGATTAGCATCTTACCAAGCTAGCTAACAGTGAAAAGGTTAGTGAGCTAATGCTAAGCTAGATAGATAGCTAGATATATCGACTGAAGGTAAATAATTTTTCTTTATTGCAATAAACTTTTGCATACATTGCATTGTTTCATGCACAAACATTTGACAAGTTAATACCTGTTGTAAGCAAGGACAGATGACACAATACATTCAACGTCACAGACAGAAGATAATAATTGCAATGAAAATGCAAACATTCAGGACTACTTGGCGCAAAGTGAATTTGCCCATTTATCTGTTACACGAGAGAAGCAGTTTGATGTGGATTCTAACATCAGGGTGTATCCATCATTGCTTTCTCCTTCACGTCAAGGGCTTAAACGGCCCATATTTAACACCTGCTATACAACATGACCGCTCTAAATTAGACCTCAACAAACCCTACAAGGGGAACACCAGAAACCCTGAGAAGGTGGAGTACTTCCACCCTCCCATCAGGTTTCCCCTCTCCAGTTTAAGGTAAGCCTTGTCCCCTCGCTCCATCATCACCAGCCCGGCGTTGGTGGCTGCTTCCCTGGTCACGTCCTGGTCTCCTGCAAAAGCTGATATCACCGGCCAGCCGTTGAGGACCAAACTCACCTGTGAAAGGTGATTCATGCATAAAAAGACATGATCTCAATGTGGTGATAATGTGTCATGTTTTATGAGCCGCTTGAGACAGGAATTATCTAGAAATGGCACAAATAATACATTGGTTCTTGCACATATACGTAGTAGTGGCATGATAAAATGTTGAATTTACAACAGTTTCTAGCATAGACAATTTCAGCAATGCCTCTTACTGTACAAGGTGAATTAACTACTGGTCATGGCAGAGAAGGTAGATGTCTTGATCAGCACAAGCTTAGGTGTGTTAATATGGTACCAAATAATGCTGTACTCAGGATGTATAGACAATTATCACAAGGTAAACATATAAACACAACATTTTCCAGGCTGTTTACAGCTTTGTGTTGCGATTTCAGACTGGACGATTAGACTACCTGATTTTGGATTGTTTCTATGCAAATGTTTCACACAGCTGATTCAATCCCCTTCTGTAAATCTCCTGCAGAAAGCAAAGAGACTTTTTTAAAATGTCACTCTATCCAGAAAACCACTGTCCTTACTTGTATTGTCTGCCTGTTGTAAACTTTTACAACATGAAAGCTGAAGCTGTAGACTCCTTTCCTGGGTGCAACAAAGATGCTCCTCGCCGGATCAAAATGGCTTCCAACATTCACTAAGATCTGAGAGGGAGATGAAAAGAGAGAAGAAATTCAACCAGCCCCAGAGCTAATTACTGGTTGACTTGAACTTTAAAAAAAAAAAAAATAAAGGGAAAAAAAGGGAACAATCCATTGAAATTTGGTGACTTTTAAGACTTGAACATTTTTCCAAGTAGTTTTATATGGTCATGTTTGCAAGAGGCAGAAAGAAAAAAAGAGGGATGATAAGGAGATATCAAATGAAATACATCATTCATCACATCAAGCTGCAAGAAATTTCCTCTACATTTGCTCCCATTTGCAGTCAGGCTCCGTTGTTCCAACCTTAACACCGTGGCATGCAGTTTAATTTCAAAAGCTAGAGCACCAGTGCACAATGGGAGGTAAATGAGAATTTGACAGTCCAGACCTGCCCTGGAACTGTGAGTCAAACCTTAGTACCCAATGTTAGTACCAGGTGTAGTTACTGCTCATGCAGTAGAATGGCAGAAAGTCCCTGAAGAATGAGGGAAACCTAGAAGGTTGGGGGCTGATACAGGAGCAGACTCATGCCTGTTATTTTAATTAGGAGGTTTAATTAATTGGAGATGTCAAGTTTGAGCGGTGGGATAGTTTTAGTGGCTTTACTTGGCAAAACACATAACACCAAACAACACCAAAAATGCTACAAAATGTCACAAAAACACATCAAGAACTCAAAGATGCAACATACAACAAAAACATATGACACTTTTTTTTTCTTTTCTTTTTAGCACAGGGACGTTGTAGATAATGAAACCGATGCAAAGACCAGTCCAACCGAGTTCATGAAACAAAAACAAAACTTTAAGCAATGGAATGTAGGAACTGTAGATAGTCAGTCCATAGCCCCTTTCACACTGAGGAAGAACCCGCGTTTAATTCGCAAATTTAGTGTGTCCGCTGTTCCTTTCACACTGACGATCCGGGCTGGGGTGTCAACTCGATTCGCCATTCGACCCGCGTCGGACCCTAGTCTTTTTGCCGAGCCGAGTTTCATGTGGAAGCGATTGACGCGGGAAGGACGTGGGGGTGGCGTGACGTGAGGAGTTTAAAAGACAGGATGGACAGCTCACAGACACATGTGTGTTCAGAGCCATGACAGCTAAACGTCTTCGTCGATTGCGTCGACGCTGTTCGCGTTCTTCTGCTTCAAATTGTCGATGGATTTCCTCAACTTGGACATTATAGTGCTCTTGTATTCTCCGCATATGTTGTTCGGCGGCATCCCACGTTGTGATCATCCACACCCTGTAAAATAACATCTCCATGAACTGCATATACACTTGCGTGACCGAACAAACAGCCAGCAACAAAAAGAAGTCCTCAAGGTGTCCTGCCATCGTTGGTTTGAAAAATTTGATGCAGACAGGTGTATTTAGGCCTACCTCCGACGCATGGGTTGTGCCTACGTCATTGTACACGCCCAGCATTTTATGTGTTTCGTGTGACGCTCTGCCACTAGGCAACGCCCCCGGAACTCGGCTTCAGGCGGCACGGATCACCTAATACGCCAAGCTTTCACATTGCTCAACGCGGGATGAAGTGGCAATTTGGACCCGCGATGGTAGCGGATCTCGGTGTGAAAACAGCTGATGTTTGACTTGTCTCTAACAGGGACACTGAGTTAGCCTTCCCGCTGTTAAACTAGTAAGTATTACTAAAGTAAATTAGCTAGCTTGCAGTGTCTTGCGTTGTTCCTCTTGTGACACGCTTGACATTTTTTTTAATCACTAGCCTACAAAACCAGTTTGACAGGCCACGCTACATGGTGAGGAAGCTTGCTTCACAACACGTTCAGAAACTGGTACTAAAAATAACCGCTGCTGGTTCAGTTCCTTTCCAGCTAAGTTAGGAAGCATAAATCGTATAATATTACTAAACATTTACCCTTACATTCTTTTTGCCGGTGTAGCAACTCAGGGTCAGCTTGGGAACTAAATAAAAAATATACAAAAGAGTTATGACAATTTATATACAGCAGCAGTGCAGTTGCACTCCAAACCTGTAGGGGGCTCCATAATCAATAAGTCACTGCTTTAATTGCACCATTGTTTTGGCATTTGTTTTTGCTTCTGGGAGAGTTACTGTATACTGTAGATTCCTTACTTCCTCCTGATATTCCAACCCACCTGATCAAAGTAGATGGTCATGGTGCGGTTGCTCATCTCTGAGGGTTCATGGTTGGTGTTACGGATTGCTGAGAATGCCACCCGACCGGTTCCTGACCTGACCGACATGCCCAGAGCATTTCCCGATGGCTCGGCTGATGGGGTGGAGTCGCACACAACAAGACACTTTCCTTCCAACACGATTGGTTCCGTGTCATTCTGGCAGCTGACCTCTGAGGGCCCCCAGTGGCCGAGAAGCAGCAGTCCAGCCAGAAAGACTGAGTGTGGTGTAAAGTAGGGTGCAGGAGGGGTACAGTGACAGGACATGCTTCCAAATGAGGGTAAACTCTCAGTGTTTTCTGGTTCTTTTGTTTTGTAATCTTTCTCCAGAAAGCCACCACAACTCCTCAGTGTGAACTTCTTGGCGTACACCTCACTTCAGCAACAAGGCCATAGTTTCACTTGGAAGGAAAAGATCAATGAGGGGTTCCTCTCATCTCATATAAGGATTCAGGGAGTCATCTGGAAAAACTTCCGCCAACGCTTGTTGGAGTTGGATTCTCTAGAGATGACCACTAATTGACATCAAGATGACAGCTACCCATACTGGCAGAATGGCCGTCAGGCAACCCGTCCTCGACCGATAAACACAAACTGGTTTTGAAGTTAAGCTTTAAGCCTGTGAATCACATGACACAAAATTGCACATGAAAATTTGTATAAAACGTTGCAAATTCTCCAAATATCAAAATGTGTTACAATGTGGACACCAAATAAACAGCATCATTTGTCTATTAAGTTGGTGAATATATTGGGGAAGGGTCGTATGGCTCGTTCAAAGTCGCAAAATAACCTATAACGTTTTAAATGTAATAAAACACAGACCAGGACTTATTCAGGCCTGAGGAAAAAGCGTGGATATTAATAGAAATCCTATTATGCTGTGGTACAAAATAACTGATGAGGTCAGGCTTTGGCCAGGAAGATGCCTGCGTCGGTGCTGCCAGCTTGACTCAGGAGGGGGGACCTTGGACTATCACAGTCCCACCACCGAGAGGCCATCTGTGGGTAAACACTACCTCTCTACAACATCTAGCACCTTTCCAATTGAATCTCTCTCTCTCTGTGCTTGCATTCCTTCACACAAACATGTACAAAACACTCACGACAAACGCGGATCAAAGTCATCCAAACATAAAGAAAATGTCCCTGAGCAGTTTTAGAAATGATTCAAATATATTTCAAATGCTGCAACATTTTCTGCTGAAAAGGTTTTTGTTTGTTCTACTGATAAAAACCCAAAGTCTTTATCAACACAGCTAACCAAGTAAAGCATTTTTCTACACACTCCACTCTTAAAACATGCTCAATATTTCCAGATCTTCACCCACCTGCCTCTCTTCCAGCGATACACAGAAGCCGGCTTATCTCAGTCCAGTTCAAGCGTCCCAAGAGCTCTGTTTCCCTGTTACCTTCGGCTTTATCTCTGCTCCTATACCTCTCTCTCTCTGCGACTGTCTCTCTGTTCCAGGGAACCCCTGCGATAGAGCAGACGTTTAATCACATCACGAGCATCGTCACCCTTCTGTTCTCACAAATCCATGACCTCCCACTGTACCTATTTCCCTTCCCTGCCATCCTCTCTTTTTGTTTGAAGTGCACAAAGGACGACAAGGACTGCCATTTAGCCTTTCTCTGACAGGAAAAATCTGTCATTTCTTCTAAGTAAACATCTTGTCATAGCTTAGCGGTGTACATTGTTTTATCTTGGTTTTTCTGTCAACAAGCTCTCCAATCAGAATGACCAAATAGTTTGTGCATAACTTTCATTACAACCAAAAAGACCAAAGGGATACGGCTCATATAAGCGTTTCCACATGTGAGGAGACATCATGTACGAGTGTTTTGTTCATATCATTCCAGGGGGGTGAACGTGCGACTATGCACAACACTTTCAACAGTGGGACATAAGATTAACACCTTGATGGAAAAGCAGTCTTTTTTTCCCCTTCTTGTTGACATTTCGTCGATAACATGACACTGCTAACTGCACTGTACTTTTGCCACTTCCTGGTTGGGTTGATGCAATAAGATCACTTTGTTAGGGCTAAAAAGCTTTTTACCAAGCCACCATCACCTGATGGCATTTTGCTCTCACTTTATCATCTGCCCTGTTGGCATGAAATTCCAAGTCATTCAGACCAAGTCCACCCTCTCTAACCAGTGTTTTTAGAGAAACTCTTGGCTTGAACAATTTACCACTTGAGGAACCCTTCTTCTGACACCGAAACTGTTGTTGAAATCAAAGCACCTTCTTTGAGTGGATTAATCAAGTTTATAAAGATTAACAAACCCAACAATGAGGCTATCACCTCTTTGATGGTTGCTACGGAGGAAAGGCAAGAGAAATTGCAAGGGCAACAGGTTTTGTTTTTACAATTTTTTACTCTCTTTAGACATAGCCTCGGCTATCAAAGTTATTGACAGTATGTTAAAAAGAGAATCAACACAGCTACATGCACACTTGAGTTGAGCGACGGTTACAGCTCAACTTGACCACCTAATTTGGCCACCGTCCTTCTGACAGCATACAAGTAATCAAGTTATTGACCGAAGCATGTCAATAACTTGTATTTTGCATGCAATTATAAGTGAATTCACTGCACAGATGTTGCGTTTTAGTTACTTGAATGGTGAGTTTGCCTGAAGGCTCGACAATTTTGCACTCGAGAGATTTTTTTTGGACTTAGATTTACAGGTTTTACAAGCTAACTTTGAGTGACTTATGATGGAAAGTGACACTGAATGAGATGAAGGGTACGGAAAATGGACAAACGAACGAATAGTACAATTCTATTATTGTAATTATGCAAGTTTAAAGCCAATTGTGCACAACCAGAGAAGGCCTGGCCTTTAACCATAGAGAAGTGTCTTACTTTGCTGGAAAAGGGGTGTCTCCACTGAGTAGTCAGCATCTGCAGGGTATACCAGTGGTTCTGTTCGTGTAAAATACCTACCTGCAGATCTTGCTCAGTTACCAGTAGTCTTGGCTTACAATACCTAATAAGTAAGCTTGTAATTCTACCAGATGGAAATAGACTAAAAGTTATTTCTATTTAAACTGGTTAAGAACCGTAGCTCAGGGGCGGTCTGTGGCGTGGTGGGTACAGCAGACGCTCCATGTACAGAGGCTATAGTCCTCGTGCAGCTGGCCCCAGTTTGAATCCCGCATCGGTCGGCCCTTTGCTGCGTGTTATTTCCCTCTCTCTGCCCCTTGCTTCCTGTCTCTCTTCACTGTCCTATAATAAAGGCATAAAAAGCCCCAAAAAATATTAAAAAAAAAAAAAAAAGAACCGTAGCTCATGGACTATATGAGAGCCAATTGATACAAGAGACAAAGTTTGCTTGAGCATGTGGGAAAATGAAAAAAAAAATCCATTCAGACCCACTGAAAAAAGAGACAAAAAGGACAAAGTAAAGAAAGAAAATAACAAAAAGTGGACAAAAATAGAGAGCGCAAGATCCAAGTTTGAGATCTTGTTCACATTGGAGTGACTGACGGACTGGGACATTGTCAGCAGTAATAAGGTTTCTGCATCGAGCCCGTTGTGGTAAATAGATTTACTGGTCCAATCTTCGTTCCCATGGTCGCAGGATTTGGGTTTTAGATAATAATTTCTGACGCATTAGGCTGTCTGAGTCAATAAACTGAAAAATGTGTGACTGAGAGCAGCTTTGAAGGGGGGCTTCCGTTTGTGCCAAAATCATGTTCACATGCACACTGTTAATGTTCGCTGAATATCTGCCAAAATATATTTATACAGCTTTGAACAGTACCACAAAACTACATTACCTGTAGAGCGCTAACCTGACAAAACATTCGACTGTGCCAATTAAACTTTATGGTGATTTTCATGTGCTCTCTGTTGTCTGAGTATTTGTGTCTTTGTGAATGTCGTCTTGTCGTGTCTCACTGGTGTGTTGCATGATGCACTGTCCATATTCCATGAGCCAAGAGCTCCCCTTTTAAGTTTCAAAGCACATGACATTCAGTGTCAACGGTGCCGTATCCAGTGATTACCACTAGAGGTTGATGCAAACTTATCCAAACTTCCTTGTACGGCCGTTTATGAATCCCCCATCGAACACTGTGCAGGCCCTCATGTGGTCATGGAGCGGTGAGACGTGAAATGAATTAGGTGCAGGGTTAGAAAGAAAACGTATATGGCAGTGGAGTTTGGACTTCACACGTCAACCTGTTCAGGTAGCCTTTCAAGGGCAGTATTCAGGGAGCACTTTGTATATGTATGCATAAATATATGAGGGTGTTTGCATATGTATGTGTTTAGATACTGTTTGTGAACTTACACGAGTTAAGGCAGCAGACCTCTCTGGCATAATCACTCCATACTATGTGTTTTACATTCTTCATATTTTTATTTCAATGCAGCATAGTCCAAAATCAATGTATTACAGTAGCAAATTGTTGAAACCCCCATTCTACCACAGAAGTTACTGAAATAATATATTTTTAATATTCTAACCTCCACAATAAGTCTACTAAAGACTAATTAGAAAAGTTGTTTGGTCATGAGACAATTAATTCATGAGTACAAAGTAAATCATGTGAGAGACTTCGCCTTATGTTATTACTTTTGCAGTATTCAGAGAACAATTTACTGTTTTGACCTGATGAAGGAGCAAGATGAAAAGGTGGCATCACAAAAAAAAAAAAAAATGAGTGAGAATCATCCTTCGGGGCTTGGTCCACTTGATTCCCATGTGATATTTCAGCCTGGACCAAAGTACTCAACGGGCCAAATTAGCCTTCAATCAACAAAAAAAACGAAACATTTTACACAATAAGAAAAGATTGTCTCTCTGGACTATCATGCCAGCCTGCCAGAATATAATCTGTGCATCGCAATTCAAAGTGCTCACGATGCCTGTTAATTTCACCCCTTCATATGCAATCTGCTTGTCTAAATCCTATTGAAAAAATTGAACTGACTAAGCCTGGACGGGTATGTGTAAAAAGCACAACAACCCGCCCTGTCCTTTAGGCACTACCAAAACAAAGCTCACATTTGATCCATTTCCTGGTCACGCAGGTGTTTGTCATGAAGTACTGAGCTCCGTGTTTAGTGTTACTTTTTGTGAATACATGCGGCACAACTGGTTCCAGTTCTCCCCCAAATGTACAGAGGTGCATTTACGGGTATAGATGGGAAATGGTTTATCTTGCATAAAATCTGATTTAATTTCAGCACCGAATGTGGACTTTGCCACCGAATCTCACCCTGAGTTCAAAGTGCCGCGGTCTCTACAGTCTGACCGGCTTTGACGGGACAGACGACCAGCGGCTCCATGTTCCTCCCGTTGTCATGAAGACAGGGGTTGAAGTACGGGTACAAAGGTTCAGTGAATTTACACCCCCTGTAAGTATAAATATGAGTCTTTGCTTCTGTGTTGTAGAAGGACACTGATCCTTCCTCGTAGTCCAGGAGTATGCCAACCTTCTGGGGGGGTTCGTAAAGGTTGAGGGTGATGGAGGGTCCGGCGCAGGCCCGCAGACTCCCACCTTTCCGTCGGCAGATTGCCCAGTAACCGTTGTCAGGACGGACGGTGATGGACCCCTTCCTGTTGATGGACTCCGTGGCCACACCGAGATCCCAGTCTGTTTTATCTCCAACCTGCACCAGAGAGTGAACAAGACAGGCCGCCATGTGACAGTATTCAAAGAAAGGATGCTGTATCCACAAAAATTCGATTGAAGAAGTGTTTTGAGCCAGTTTGTTTGTCCAAAAGTTCACATGGATGTCTTGTAAACAAAATCTTACTTTGATTTACAGTAGTCGCACAGAAAACACCGCAAATCTTTTGCACTCCTACCTGAACCACCCAATACCGTCGACCAGAGGTGAAGCTCTGTTTCCCCAGAACAGCGACGCAGGAGTCGAACCTTCTGTGGTCATGAGGAAGAGATAGTCTCCTCTGCTGGGAGCCCAGGCTCACCTGTGGATCACCATCATCTTAATTCATCAACGACAAACACACTGATGGCAGAACACTGAACGGTTTGTAGTCTGGGATCATGCCGTCAGATCTTTTGTCACAATGTACCTTTTTACCATCTGGGGACAGAACCAGCCAACCTGCAGCAGTTGCAGGATCCAAAATCACGTCCACTGGAGACACAAAGCGAGAAGAAGAGGAGAGGAAAAGCTACTGATCATTACTGACGATTAAAGGGATAGTTTGCCTCTTTTGACATGAAGCTGTATGACATCCCATATAAGCAATATCATTTATGAACATTGACTTACCCCCCGCTGCATCCTGTGAGCCGAGTTCCGGCCTCATTTTGGCGTTGACGAAGGTAGTCCGGCTAGTTTGCTAGGGTCCCGAAAATAAAGCGTCTTGCTTCTCAAAACAATATGCATTGAAAAGAGTAATACATTTGCATCACAAAATCGTTCATCCAGAAAAAGTCAGACCTCACATCGCTTGGCGCTATTTCTCTCTTCCTTCATATCACTACGGGCTGTGTAAACTGTGCAAACCGAAGTGCAGACTGAGCAGTCCTCTGCTTCCGAGCAGTAAACACCGTAACAGGTGCGGCTTTTGCTAGGTGGCTGTACGCATTGATATGAAGGGAGGCAAAAATAGCATCAAGCGATTGTGAGGTCTGACTTTTTCTGGAGGGAGGATTTTGTGATGCAAATGTATTACTCTTTTCAACGCATATTGTTTTGAGAAGCAAGACGCTTTATTTTTGGGACCCTAGCAAACTAGCCGGACTACCTTCGTCGACGCCAAAACAAGGCCGGAACTCGGCTCACAGGACGCAGCAGGGGGTAAGTCAATGTTCATAAATGATATTGCTAGTATGGGATGTCATACAGCTTCATGTCAAAAGAGGCGAACTATCCCTTTAAGTTTGGCCGAATATTTTGATTCCACGTATTTTGGGAGAAAAAACTGATTATTTTACTCTTCTTTCAGTTTGTTTCTGTGCTTGCATTGCAACAAAGTTGATCGGATGCTGGGATGACATCCATTTTTATGTGCACTTAGATCCACTATTAAGTTCATACTCGTACCTGCATATTCGCTGACTTTGCCTACTTCTGCAAAGAAACGGACAAAAACAACTCAGTCAGTTAATTTCAGTTCAGTTCTTCAATAACCCTTAGGAGGAAAATTCTTCCGGCAGTTTATGTATGAAACATGATATAGATAAAAACAAGTCTAATTAAGATATTGCATTAGGATTCTAACATTACAAAGTAAGAAAAAGTTACTTTGAAATCACTGACCTTCAGTAGACAGTTTCAGTTCAAGTTCATGGCAGATGTCCACCAGCTTGGAGAAAGCGCTCCTCACGGTCCTTATGTAAATATCAGGCTCAGCTCTGACCTCAGACCAGTCCTTGGTGGATGGTGGAGCACTCAAACATGGAAAGCTCTAAAACGTTGTTCATTGACACAAATAAATCATTCTTATGGGGATTGATTTGCAAATCTTAAAACATTTTTTCTTAATTCATGCTAAAACATAGAAAATATATCAAACGTAGACAAAGTGAGACAATTTATCATTTCATATAAAAAAAATGTCATCTCATCTTGAATTTGATGGCAGCAACATCACACAAAAGAGTGGGGACAGGGGCAAGGAAATGCTGGATAGTCGGTGGAACTAAAAACAAATGGAGGACGAACACGTGACTAATTCTGTTATTTCTCAACTGCTCAGTAACATGACTGGGTATAAAAAGAGCACCTTCGGGAGGCAGAGTCTCTCAGTTGCAAGGCTGTTTCTGAGGTTCAGCAATTTACGAAAAAAAACTGCGTACAAACCCGAAGACTTTGAAGTAAATAATATCATCAAAGGATTTAGAGGATCTGGAGATGTCTGAGTGAACGGGAAACAACCTGCAATCAAAATTGGATGCCTTTGATCTTTGGGCACTGAAAAACAGACACGATTCTGTCATGGAAATCACTGAATGGGCTCAGAAACGCTTCCAGAAGTCTGAGAACACAGTATCGTACAACGAAGAAACACTGTCGTCTTTCTGGGCCAAAGTTCATTTGAAATGGACCGAGGCAAAGTGGAAAAACTATGCTTTGATCAGATGCATCAAACTTTCATATATTTTTGAAGAAATCATCGAAACCCAGTCCTACAGACAGAAGAGCAGATGGACTGTAAATTCATTCAGTCATTTACATTTGACACAGCGTTCCAACTTTTTTCTGGAATTGGGGGTTGTATTAGAATCAAACTGCAACTATAAGTATTCAGGATTCAAACCTGCAGGAGATGAAGAGGGTCCTTGGTGTCTTCCAGGTATTGCAGCTCACTGCATCTGCTCTGCAGTTCAGTGATCTCCTCCTCCAGCTCGCTGAGCAGTTCCTCCGCTCTTTTCTCCGCTGTTTCGTGTTTCTTTTCAATCTCATCGATGAGCAACGCCTGGTTTCTCTCAACGGCACTTATTATCATTGTGGCGAACTGCACACTTGTCTGTATCTCTGTTTCTTTATCTTTCTGCAGATATGCATACATTGAAATGAATTAAATTAGTACTGCCTGGAACTCTTGCACTTCAATTATGCACCAATGAGCATATTCGACACATGGACACGATGCAGATCAGTTTGCTGACCCTCCAGTTGGAGGACAAACACTCCACCATGACCACCTTGTGGCTCAATGGGTCTTACTGAAGTCTGTCAACATCTGAGGTAAGTGCTTTAAGACTGGAGCCAAATGTTCTTTGTTGGTGCTGACTTTGAGGCATAAATCATCCCCAATGACACCAAGAAAATGGAAAGGAGGGAAGCGGGCTGGTGCCAGCAAACAAAGCATAATGTTTCTCGAAAGCTGATTGAATAATTTTGGTGTCCAAACCCAACCGAATAGTCCTGAACTTGAAAGCAGAAAGTAAACATAAAAGCAATGGTCCCACATGGGATATAAACTGCTCAGATTAAAACCACAGATATGGTGTTCGTGCAATGTGATGAAAGTAAAGGATATCTAGTGCCTTGCAATGAAACACCAATGGTTCTGGACCATGTGCCAGCACAGTATGCAGCAGTATTTGTGTTGATTAGAGACTTCTGAAAAACATTCGGCAGAAATGTTGAAAGACTTACAGAGAGCACATTTGCCGGGAAATGGTTCAAATAGAGAGCAATCAAAAGGCCAGCCTTACTCTGTTTAGCTCTACCGAGTGCTTGATCTCGTCGGTCTTTCTGATTCTGTCCTGGATCATCCGTTGAATCTCCGCTTGGGACGTCTTCATCTGAGTCTGAAAAGGTTCAAGATAAGAAAACAGATGGAACAAATGTGTTACAGTGACCTGGAATACGGCTAGATGACTAATACAATACAAAGAGAAGAAGGCTGAGATTGTTTGTGTGATGAATCATTATGACTTTTTGAAAAAGCAGACCATGATCCTCTTGCTCTCTTTCTCTATGGGCACGACCTCGTGGTGTTTGTGGTCCCTCTCCATGCATTTCACGCAAACAGGCGTCTGCTCTCTCTTGCAAAACATCTCCAGGGGCTTGTTATGGTTTCGGCAGAGGTGACTGGTGGCGAAGGTGGCCGGATCCGTCAGCCTGTGCTTCGTCATCACTGGATCTCTCAGATGAGGCGCCAGGTGCATTTCACAATACGACGCCTGGCAGACGAGGCACGACTTTACTGCCGTCAGCTTGTTTCCGTGGCAGACGTCACAAGGAATGTCTTCAGATTTAGAGGACTGTCTTGACGTCTGTCTCTTTGCTGGCACTGGCTTGTTTGCCGTTTTTTCCCTCAGAGATCTTTTGGTTTTTAAAAAAAGAACGAGTCAGTTTCAGTTTTGTGAAAAGAACTTTGTCAAAATCAAAGTGTGTTTCACATCTACATACCTTTTAAATTTCTCAGTGATGTCTTTCAGGCCTACATTGATCCTGAGGTCTGGACACACTTGGAACAACTCTTTGCACAGCGGACAATCCGACTGAGGTTTTATATCCCATAAACGTTTAATGCATTTCAGGCAGAAGTTGTGGCCGCATGGGATGGAGACGGGGTCGGTGAAGCAATCCAGACAGATGACGCACAGAAACTCCTCTTCCGACAATACGGAGGCCATATTTCTGCTCAAAGAATTGCATTGTGTTACACTCATATATATGCAAGTGAAACCCTTCTGCTGTACTGAAAAACATGAGGTGAGCACTCTTGGCTCTTGCAAGAGGCAGTTGTGAGTTGAACTGCATGCAATAGTTTAGCTTTTAAACATAGTAAAAGAGCAGCAATTCCGACTGTGCAACAACCACTGTGATGTGACCAAGATACTCACAGTCATGTGTATCATTTTTTACAGCCTTATAAACTTAATACTTTTAGAAACTTCAACATCTCTTATGTTCTTTAAACTGTAACAATGAACTTTTTGTTGAATAGTTCGGCCTTCAGAGTCTCGGGCTCACGTCAAATCCGACAAACATCTCAGATAATATCAAAGGAACATTCTGAATTTGGCAGGAATACAAATATATCAGAACAGCTTCAGGGCGTAGCAGTTTTAATCTGAGCCAAGTATGTTGCGGTGTTGCACGTTTCTTTGCCCATTGTTTTCAAACTGAATTTGAAAAAAAAAAAAAAAAAAAAAAGGTCCACAACATTATTACCTTTTAATAACCTAGTAATGTGCCCTCCTACATTGGTAAACCGCATTTTCATTTGAACTTAAAAGGTTGGCACATCCACAAAAAATACATTTCATATAGTTTAATCACTGAGAATCCTTTTGGCAAAACATTCCTTGCATCGTTAATGTTCATTGCAAAAGTCAGTTTATCTCGGAAAAAGACATAAGCCACATCTTGTCACGTATGCTCTTACTCTCCAAAGTGTCTGTTTAGTTTGAATGGTGTCTTACCTGTGTGAGCTGACAGATGCTCCTCTCTTGAGTTGAATGCAGCACAAGTGCCTCGAAACAGGTTTCTTTCTCCTAATATGCACAAGGTGACGTGTTAAAGGTTCCTCATCTGCCAAAGCAGCAAACAGGCAATTCTGGTTCTTCTTCTCAGCTGTTCTTAGCACTCAGCCAAAAATGAATTAGTTACACAGCCCTTCCTGGTACAAACAAAAACCTGCTATTTCTGGCCTTCATCAGTCTTAGTATCATTTCTCTTTGTATGAAGTAGAGCTGAGCACAATGACAACAACTCTTATTTGCTGAAACTCAATGTCTGTGATTTCCTCATTGTTGCTCCCCTTTGAGGTTAGAACGGGATGGTTTATATTCCCTCTCTCTTTAAGGTATTGTTGTATGAAGCATTTACGAGCAGTTGATGTCTCACCCACAGAGGACAGCAATCACAGTGCTCTCAGTTTGGAGAATCAGAAGGTTTCTTGAGGGCCGATTTTAAACTAAAAGCTACGGTTTGCCTGAGAAAAAGTCATTTTTCACCATCTAAAACATCTCAAACCTTTCATAGCAGAAAATTTCATAACAGTTCAGGCAAACATTATATTGTGTAGTTTTATACTGCATCAGTAAGTCTACACAGCTGAATTGAGTTATGGTTACAGTTTGACTTGGCAATTTGATTTAAAATCGAGTTATTGACTGAGGTACATCTGATGCTGCAGAGCTGTGGAGCATAATGAGAAAACTGTCAAGATATTCCGTCACTCCTAACCTTCTGTGGGAGATAAACTGAATCAGCTGAATTCACTGAACACATTTCTTTGAGTTACTTGAATGGTTATTTTAATCTGGTGACGCTGCAGTTTTAAAATCAGGATGTTCTTAGAGCAGACAAAGTGACAAACAACTCCACATACCTAAGCTTTTTCCTTTCATATGCTTCTGCTACTAATTCCTCCCCAGGAACAGTCAGCTCTATGAAATAGACTCTCATTCTACTCCTACACCACAGGACTATATCAGGCCTATATTTTGTGGAGACTGTTTCCTGGGGAACAGCAAGTTTTCCTCCTAAATCTACCTGCATCTCCCAATCACAAGCATCATCTAAGCTGCCTTGCCTCCTTATTTTCTTATTACTTTCTCCCCCTCTTAAACAAACTAAATTGCCACTCTCTTCAACTTAGACCCTCCTAAGTTTACCTGCCTTCGTTTATCTTCAATACCTGCAGCTAAGCTTCGTAATAGTTGGTTATGTCGTCATGTATACCGGCCTTGTGACAGACTAACCTTACAACCTGACAAAATATGCCTTAGAGTTGCAGTACCTGAACATAACGAACATAACAGGTCTCCATTTACCCAGAGTTTTAGGTTCTGGGGAGTTGGCAATACATCACATGTTGCCCCTATCGAAAATCTAATACTCCTTTCCTCCATACTCCACAGCTCTTTCCAACTAAGCTTTTTCTTCCCAATACAACCACCGTCCCTGCTTAGCCTGAGCCACTGCCTTTGTGCCCCTTAACATTTCCTCCTGTCAACAACTAGCTTTCTCTTCTCCTGAGACCTGCTCTACTCCACACCGGTTTGCCTGGGCCAAGCCCCAAGCCTCCCCGGCCTATTTGACAATGTGTACACTTGTTTTTTTTCTCCAGTTGAAAGGATACTGGCACGACACAAACATACAAAGTGAAAACAAACTTCCTTTATACTAAAACTGGAAATACGAGTGCACATACAATGATAACACAAGTCCTTTCACTTCTGCTACAACTCCTCCCCCTTCCTCTGAACTAATAATAGGAATAACAATGACAGTAAAAAGTAATATAAGTAATAAAAATAGAAATATAGTGGCAGAAACTCATAGTTTCTCGTATACAGTTTGAGTCATTCCTGTAAAGACTGGGTCATTGTGTTACAGTGACACCATAGAGGTTCAGTCATGATATATAAGACAGTCAGCCATCATGGACCTTCCATAAAGACAATATTCTGAAACTTGTTGCCAAAGTGGTGGAGAAATGGTTAAAAGGTTAAAGAACTATATCTATATTTTAGAGTGGTTCAGCCAGAGTTTGAACTTTAGTCCTCAGGAGGACATGACATTACTGTTTCAATCTTCTGTGACTTTATTGTCTTGATTTGTAAATAATATGATTTTACTTGTATGTATAACATCAATTTTGACCGTTCATTATGAACAGAGGCAAAGTCTCTGATTTATCTCTGATAAACAAGGATTGTCAGAAAACAGCGGAAGTTGTTTATCACACAAAGAATATCACACATTGTGGAGCTAAAGATGCCGCTGGACTGACCGTAGGCAACATCTGACACCTCTGTTGTTGAAGCTTGAAGAGTGACAGTGTAGGCAAGCAGACAAAAAACAATTTTTTTGTTCAAGCCCGATTCCTAATAGGTTGGAACACTGTGTAAAATGTGAATTGAAAACGGAATGCAATGATTTACAACTTCAATTTCACAAAATGTCTGCAGTACACGGTTATCAAATGATTCAGATGATCTGTACACAAGTGACACAGCTGAAAACAACTATTGGATGCTCATGATTAACGCCTTGTACACGACCGCTTTTTTGTAGTTTTAAGCTGTATTTGAAATACTGTGATGATGGAACAGCAATGATTGTAATCTACATACCTGGAACTAGGAAATTAGATTTTCAATTGTGATTTAAGGTAAACACAAGAAACTTGTACTAAAGAAAAAAAATGGACCATATAATTCCCTATACTCCCTATATAGATCAGTGAGCAGTGCTGACCAATATTGGGGTCATCAGGTGGGAACCTCGTGAATACCTTGTGAATACACTAATGGTTAACTTACAAGATTAGTAAATCATCGCATTCTAAATTGTTAACACTTTTTGCACAATGTCCCAACTTGATTGGAACTGAGTTTGCACATTCTCGATTCCTCTCACACCGAGCATGCTGCTATTGATGAAGTGAATATGATACTCAAAGGCTTTTTGAGCTCAATATTTAACACAGGACTGATCATCATGCAGCTCACTTCAGACAGTGCAGTCTGAACTGCATATCAATTCCTTTTCCTTTAGCTCCATCTGCAGGTCCAAGTTGCATTTTTTTATATTTTTTACAAACTCTTCTTGCAAAACAGTTTTTTGTATAACCTGGCTTGGTTTGAAGACCATTACCTCATATGGCCTCGTCATCAGATTAGTAGATTAGCAGTTTAGTTTATATATATATTTTTTTATTTATTTCTTCAGCCCTCTTTGACCATCTAATCTAACAAGCTTTATTGATTAAAAAAACCTTGATTTAGTCAGAGAGGACTAGAATCCCCAACAGTGGAACACAAAAGGACAAAAAAGTACAATAGACAGAAAAACAGACAATGACAGGTGTGTGTGTAAGGTGTACTGGTGCGTATCGATGAATGTGTGGAAGTTTATGTTGTTGTCTGTAAGTAACCCCCGTATCCACAGAAAGATGAAGCCTTCCAGCAGCCAGATATAAAGCAGTGATGTTGACCTTCGACACTTACTCAGCATCAACCAGTGGCCACAGCCAGTGACAGGCTGGATCACAGCTGGTGCTAGTGTGTTGGGCCACCAGTGCTCTGGATTTCCCCCCCCAATCCCAGCAGGAACCGTACCGCCCAGCCAGACCCTGCCAGCAATAGAACCAGCCAGGGCATGTTTAGAGTTCATCATGGCTTCTTGGCATCAACAGAATGTCGTTCTGTGCTGCACTGGTACACCGTCAGTAGGAAAGGTTACACTCGGCATTGGAGTAAATATGCTGTGGCTGTAATTTAAAAGGCTACTCACCACACACCACATACAAAGCGGAAATATGACACGAGAAGCAGCCAAACACGCAAACTGCTCATTGGCTGTATCATATAGTGTTGTATTGTAGAAGAAAAATAAATGCAGAGCTGGTCATTTTATGAGCAAGTCTCCTTGGTTTAATTGAATGAAACAAAAGATCAACTTTAAATATCTTGTACTTTAATGGCCACTTAATGATACATTAACAGTATACACTAAGTATGTCATATAAACAGATTTTCTTATAGAATCTAAATATATCAAGATTTCCTGAACACTTCAGTTTGACTTTACGGAAACACCTTTCAGAGAGCAATAGATCAATAACTATGCAAATTCTTCAGAAACATTAAAAAGAACGAGAGTCCCACATGAAGGGTATTGATTAATTGAAAATGGAGAGCTGAATCAATCAGAGAGGGATCTTTGAGCTGAAATATCTGACATCTAAATGTTCCTTCAAATGATCTCTGTGGCTGTTTTTTTCACAGCGTTAAAAAGGACAATGACACCTACGATCACCGCCACACCAAGAATGGCTCTCAGAGGCTTGTTTGTCACAACTCTTATCAAATACTTTAACATCCTGAGGACCGGTAGCTGCTCCGTCTCCCACTCTTTCAGCATCTTGGTGGTGTAGCAGCCTCCTCTCTTCTCCATCACCATGTTCTCTACCGTGTTGAGCAGCTTTGCCACCTGGACCTGGTTGTTCCTGTACTCCTCCTGCTGGTTGTTTTTCCAGTACTTGTTATCAACAACGTGGCACCGACCGCCGCACTTCTCCACCAGATCTTTCAGAAGCTTGTTTTGTCTGAGGAAAGCTTCAATTGTCATTTCTTCAGATAACTGGTTGCCATGCGTGAAAACGACGGTAGAATATTTAAACGCCTCTGCAGAGAAATACTGAGCGATCTGTCTGATGACAGTGGCCTCCTGCTCTGTGAACTTTTCCACCTTGAGCACGATGATAAAAGCATGAGGCCCAGGAGCGCACTCTGTGACACACCTCACTATCTGACGCTTCAGCTCCCGCTCAGACGCCCCTGGAGAGAAGACACCCGGAGTGTCGATCAGAGTGACGTTTCTCCCGAGGACAGTTCCGGATTCCACCTGACAGAAACTTGCCTCTGTGACGGAAAAATGTTTGACTTTGAACGCAACTTTCCCAAGTATGGTGTTAGCCAGGCTGCTCTTCCCAGATCCAGTTTTCCCCAGCAGGGCAATCCTCAGCGTGTTTGGCACTAGGAGGAGAAAAACAGTCACCATCAGTCCTGCTTTACTTTTCTCACTTCAGAATATTACACTGTCGGGGGAAGAAAAGGGAAAACTGTGGCAGTAACTTTGTTGTTTTGCTATCAGTGTTGTCAGCATTCAGACATGAGCCGACATGAACTCTGTCCAGAATGTAACACAGGCTGAAGTCCCAGCAGATTCTAGTACTATGATGTATACATTATTACCATTATACATAATACTATAATAGTTAGTGAAATTTGATAGCAGACGGGTCTGGGCCAAATCTGGCATCAAGCTGCAACTTCTGGCCGACTGCTGGCTTGGGGAAGTGGTAAGTGAACCGGATGTGGGCCAGATCTGACAATGGTCCCAGTGGTGGCCCATGTGTGGAACAGCTCTGGTAAACCGGATCTGGGCCAGTAAAGGGCCGTCGTTCTTTGCGGTTTGTGGGCCAGATGTAGGTGCATATTTAGCAGAACAATTTTGCTGTGTGGGTACTACATTTCAAAGAAAAAATGTAGTAAACACAACATTTTTAGAAGTTACCTCAGAACAAATATGCTGCTGCTGGCTAACTACTCGTAACTCCTTGTCTAAAATGAATAATGATTAGTTAATAATTGCTAAACAAAAAATGGTAAGCTTTATAGTAAGCAGCAGTGAGTTGGAGAGAAGGAAGC
This sequence comes from Odontesthes bonariensis, assembly GCF_027942865.1. Classification (NCBI taxonomy): domain Eukaryota; kingdom Metazoa; phylum Chordata; class Actinopteri; order Atheriniformes; family Atherinopsidae; genus Odontesthes; species Odontesthes bonariensis. Next base: position 21,173,491 of record NC_134524.1, read on the forward strand.
TCGCTCATTAATGAATCAGTTAATGATCATTGGTTCATTAATCTGTCGACTCACGAACGGGTCCCAATGGACTCCGAATCAACCTTCTTTTTTTCTTTTTTTTTTAAACGTTTTGGCGACTCTATTAACGACGCTGAAGTTGGCATCCGATTCGCGAATTAAAGGGGTGGGCATAAAGGGCCATTTCACTGCATTTTTTGCATTTTGATCGACCAAAACAAGGTCCTGTATGGAAACTACAATAGTTACACTGGTTACTAGTTACATCAGAATACCAAAAATGCAGTGAAATGGCGCTGTTCTGCATTTTCACAAATCAGAAAAAGGCTTCACAAATCTCAGACAAGGTTTTAATGAATCTATAGCCTCTTTAGAATAATTCCATCCAGATATGAGCAGTCTAACTAATGTAGTTTCCATACAGGACCCAGTTTATGGTGATCGGAATACCAAAAATGCAGTGAAATGGCCCTGTTCTGCATTTTCACAAATTAGAAAAACGTTTCACAATCCCAAACGAGGTTTTAATGAATCTACAACCTCTTTAGAATAATTCCATCCAAATTTGAGCAGTGGAACTATTGTAGTTTCCATACAGGACCTTGTTTTGGTCGATCAAAATGCAAAAAAAATGCAGTGAAATGGCCCTTTATGCCCATCCCTTTAATTCGCGAATCAGAGGCTGACGAATCGGATGCCAACTTCAGCGTCGTACTCTATTATAGGTTTGTTTCTAAAAAGATAAGAAAAGAAAACCATATCTTTGCTCTTTCCTTCTTGCTGCAGGCTGTTGCTTTAGTTAAATGTATTTTCCATTGAGTATGAAATTACACTGATCTAATTTGAATGTATTCCATACACGTTGTTGGAAAGCTAATGTTATTCTGAGAGAATGTTAAAGTAATGCTCTCTCCAATCAGGTAAAGCTGGTCACCGTGAACAAATCTCTCTGTGTAAATATAAAATGGCTGCCATATCTGTGCAAGGAGCAATAAACGCTGGCTTTCACAAAATGGAGTTGTAAAGATGTTCAAGTCCAACAATAAAATGATTCCACGTTCTGAGTCCAATATGTGCCCCTCTGTTAACATCTGTTTCCACACAGGGGAGACTTGAAGTATCCGCATAACCCTTTTACAGTGGTTCGATTGGTTTCTGAAACATCTGTCCACATGTTTGGGACACGCACATTGTAAATGTTAGTGTCTAAAGCTCAATGATTATTGTTTCCCTGACACGGAATGAATAAAAGAGGAAAATGTAACCCACCGTCCATGATGAAGAAGAATGCGACCCCTCAGATGAATGTCTGGTAATGCGTCTTTAGGTCGCGTTTCCTCTTCTGCTGTCTGGCTCAAAACTGGCCACAGTTTTTAGTTTCGCTTTCCACTTGGCTGCCCTCCTAGAATAGTTCCATCAACAAACTGCTGCAACAAGCAGGCTGCAAGGAGGCAAATATTCAGCATGATAAGCTTTCTATGTTCCTATCCCTGTTTCTGTGCCTAAAATCTCTGCACACTTTGGGTGATAATCGTGTTATTTGTGTGGCTGACAACAGAAAACTTATACAATCTGTGCTTGAAATGTAAAATAAAGACAGCAAGAGAAGGGGGGGGGGGATTTTTCCAAACTCTCGACACCCAATGACACCAACACTCAGATAATCTGTCTCATTCTTTATTTACAGAGAGCACCTCAGTTGTAATTAAGAGTTGAAATGAAAACATAATGATTATTCCTTCATATATGTTGAACGAGCAAGTCCAGATGTACCTCAGCCCTAAGTCACATGCAGCGTCGTTTTTTACTTTCGGGATGTTACAAAAAAAAAACTCCACACATGACTTCCCATTAAAGTATGCCGCTGTGTGTGCGTCTGAAGAAGGGGCGCATTGATACAGCCGTAGTTCCCCCCTCACAGGCAGAAGGAGATGTAAGTTAGTCCCTGCCGACCGGTGGGGAATAGGTCCTGACTGAGTCAGAATCAATTCATGATGTTTGCAAAATATCCACTCAAGTTTTATTGGTTTTACTTAACATTGGTGAAATAATCTATAATATTAAAACATCTATAAAAATAGAATAATACTTTATTCAGGTATTAGAGGGGGGAATTCAAAATTAGTAGTTCAAATTTGTTTCTTAAAAAAGAAAAAATATTAATATTTACAATGATTTTACATTAGAACAATAACAACAACAATAATAAATTCATACATAAATAAATACATTTGAAAAACATGTCACGGCTGGATTGTAGCCGCCTGAAAAGTATGAGGACTCAAGAGCAGACTAGGTTCAAAATAAAAGTGTTTATTTACAGTATGAGAATGCAGAGTGGAGACTGAATCCAGGAGATAACCGGGGAGGCTGCAGGAAGAGGAAGAGGGTTAAGTGAGGTCTCCAGGTTCCAGGGGGGTTTATGTCCTTACTTTATCCAGATGAGGTGAAGGCTGGGGAAGGGTACAGGCTGTGTACAGGCGAGAGAGCACGGCGGGGTGAGCAGGCAGGTTGAGGCACGGACAGGCTGGAGATCCAATCTTGGACGGTGATATGCTGTTAGGACACGGAGGATGACGAGATGGGTGAGTACTGGAAACACAGGTTCAAGGTAAGCAACGCTGGGAAAATATCAATTTACAATAAAGCTTGGAGAGGCCGAATTACCACAGTAAAGAGACCTACCCAGCCCCGCCTAGAACTCAAAGCACAGCCACAGATGATCATGACAAAACATCAAAGTCAGCAATCACTGTTAAAAAGCCTTATGGCTGTGGGGACAAAGGACCTCCTGAACCTCTCAGTCCTGCAGCGCAGTGAGATGAGCCTCACTGTCCTGCCAGGATGCTGTGCAGAGGATGTTTATTGCTCTCCAAAACAGAATGGCCCTCATTTATCAAGCCGTCGTAGAAAGCATCGTAGATATGAGCGGAGAACTCGTCGTACGCAGAGGCTCAAGTGAGATTTACAGAACATGCGTACCACACCAATCCCATCGTAAGACCGAGCGGCTGTTGATAAATCCGGCGGCTGAAATCCATCGTAATGATCCTAACCACGCCTTCTACAAAAGGGGGTTGAGAGGCCGCACCTCTAGAGTTTGCGACATGGATAGACGAAAGGCGGCAAAGAAACGCTGCCAACAGCGTTGACAGCCGTCCCAGCTGTCAACAGCGTTGGCGATGTAAATCGCAGACCGGACAAGTTATGTATTTTCCCCTACTGTGATGGTCAATAAAATGTGATAAACTCCAGATTAAATTAAATCTTTCTCCAGTAAGATCAGGAAGAAGTGGTCCGATATGAAATTGGCCAAAAAAGAAGGTCGCAGCTCTCCGATGCAGCATGTCACAAACAGGGGGGGGGACGGGGGGGACGGGGGGGACGGGGGGGGGGGGGGGAATCCAGGTTTGGATTTGAGTGCCTTGGAGGAGAGGGTGGCTGGCCTGATCGGAGCTACGTCCTCATCGGGCGTGCCAGGGAAACTTCACACTGATGCGCCCATGCTAGAGCTCGAGAATGGTAAGAATGACTGCACACCCAAGACGTTTAAATAAAACAGTTGCTTTAATTTTCAACACAAATGAGGTTCCTAATCAAACTAATATTTTTCATTCACAGATGAATCCGAAGTGGCATCCGGGCAACCTGACCCGCGCGACGAATACGCGGCCCCGTCAACATCCGAAGCGTCTGCCTGCCTCTGCCCCCCCCCCGGTCTGCAGCGTCACACCGGCCAGCCGTGTTGACCACAGAGGTCCTAGAAAGACAAACAGAGATCGTGAAGTGGATGATGGCTTTAACACACACCATGCAATCTATCGACAGTACATTGAAAGACATAAATGAAACACTGAAGTCACAGAATAAATGCTGAAAGAAATCGTTGTTCTCCTTTCTTTTTTCCTTGAATAACAGAATGCTTACCAAAAGTCAGAATCGCTGAATAAGTTCCTCTCTCCTCCTGAGCGCTCTTGGCTGTGCAGGCTGGTGGTAGGGATCTCTGGGTGCGGGGTCCTCTGGATGTACACCTGGAAATGGCACTCCATTTTTTTGGGCAATGTTATGGAGATCCCCGCATGCTATAATAATATTGCATACCTTTTCGGGCGTATAGTGTTCCCCCCGCAGCCGAGAGACAGATCCAGCTTTAGGAGCCCTATACACCTCTCCACAGTGGCACGCGTGCGCGAATGCGCAGTGTTAAAGCGCCTCTCTTGTTCGGTGTGAGGGTGCACGGTTGAATAATGAGCCATCACTCTTCCAATTACGGAGTTGTACTTGTTTAATTTATTTAATTTGCGTTTATGTTTATATTTATGTTGAAGTCAAATAAAACATGGGCCTTCTTTAAAGTGATAAGTCTGTCATTTTAACCAAGGGATTTGTTGCGACTCCTGAGCACGCACTAGTGACGCTGCTGTATTGCAGTCACCGCAAGTCAAAATGGAAAAGTGCGTACACGGCCTCAGACCTGTCGTGGCGATTTCATCTTTCCTGCGCTCACGATGGATTTGATAAATGCCAACCTTTGCGCAGAAAAGAACGTACACACGACCTACGCACGTTTTTCGTCTTACGCAAGTTTGATAAATGAGGGCCAATATGATTTCATCCTCATCCTCCTGTAATATAAAAATATTATAATACTATTTTGTTCCTACGTTTATTGTGTAAAATGAGCAAAGAAATACAAAGCTGCAGTGATATGTAGGCTACATATTGGGAAAAACATTTTTTTACAGGTTGTGCAGTTAACAGTATGTAAAGTTTATGGTTTCATAAAACTGTTTCCAGTTCTGAAACTCTCTTCCAATATTTAAAACCTAAAAGACATAAAGAAGTAACAGCAGGAGGGTCCCTGGTCTGAATTCCTGGCCTTTCTGTGCATATTCTCTTCGGGTACTCCGGCTTCCTCCCGAAGTCCAAAAAAAAAAAAAAAGATGCATATCAGGTTAATTGGTCATTCTAAATCTACCGTAAAGGAGTAGGTGTGAGTGCGCATGGTTGTTTGTCTGTGTGTGGCCCACTGGCGACCTGTCCAGGTGCACCTTGCCTCTTGGCCAATGTCAGGATAGGCTCCCCCCCGGGAACCTGAAATGCATCAAGTGGAGATAGAAACTGGATGCCATTAGCACATTGATTATAAATCAATCACACCTTACTGATCAAGTCTAATAAAAAGTGAATATAGACTTTGCTGCAAACAGATTTGATGTTTATCTGACAGAAATAAAGTGTTGAGCTACAACTAAACAAGTCAGTTTAGTTGGTTTTAAGAGGTGTGTGAATTTTTGCAGGCCAGAAAGCTTGACATTCTTGTGGACTTTTGGTGGTGTCTTTGTGGCCACCTCAACATGACAACAAATGTATGAATATAGATTTGTTTTTATGACAGTGGTGTTACATTAGCCACCTATCCTCATCTCTCTTTGCATCTGTCATTAAATCCCTCACACACATACCTGGTGGGATGGACTCCCACCAAATGGAGGAATCTAATGGAGGAATTCAGTGGGTGCAGGTAGGGAAATGAGATAAGGGGGAAGGATGGCTCTTTGAACCAAGCTGCTTAAAAATGATCACAACACAAATTTCAAAGAGCAGATCAATACAGTACATATACAGCATAGTTTTACTGTTTGACACTCAGCTGTGTCCAATGTCCAATGTCCAGTGTGTTACCACAGTTCTGCCTTCTGGCCATGTTGCCCCTTGTGGAAAAAAAAAAAAAGAGTTCTAGACAGTCCGGTGCTGCGTAAATGTCCAATCTTTTCTGTTTTTTTGGAAGAAGGAAACTGGTTGCTTCTTTCTTGTTCTTGCAGAGTTAGTAGCCATGCTAACTCGTGTTGCTCTCTGAAGATATCTCAGCCGTACATTTGCTGCAGTTGGTTGGACAAATGTTGCTGCACGAGAGAGTTGGAGTTCGGTGCACTGAAAAAAGTGACTTTTTGGTGAAGTAAACTCTATTAGAGTAACTCATAATTTCTACCTTGTATTTTTAAGATTCAGTAAGAACTCGAGCTTCTTAAGTAAAATTAAACATTTTATTAACGTAATACATGAATTATGGGGGAAGAGTAAGTTTTACTTTGGTTTACTCATACAATTTAAATGTTTAATAGTTGTATGTACATGAACCTAGAAATACTACATAAACTTTACTCTGAAAGTGTATCGTTAAAATCTGTTACTTCATAACAGCAAATAATACAGATATATAAAATTTACTTAAAATTTTGAGTAAAATGATGTTCCTGCCTATGAAAAACAAGTAGACTTTACTTAATTTGTTTAAATAAATATAACTTAAAACTTAGATGTAATTAAGTAAATCTTACTTAATATCTTCAAAACTGTTTTTTATGGTAAGTAAAATTTACTTGATACTGGCAAGTGAGTGTTACTTGATATTGCAGCATTAAATATTACTTAAATCATTTGAGTGCAAATACTTACAAAGGGTTTTTTAAGTAAATCTTATGAGTTGTTTTTTTCAGTGTGGCTACTAACAAGGTGTGCCGATCATGAGCTTGGCAAGTTGACCTAGGAACTGACTGGTGTGGAGAGCAGATCATGTCCTCTCCCCTTGTGGAAGAACTGTGGATGTGAGGTACATGCTGCCTCTGGACAATGTGGCCAGGATAAGAGGAAGGATGGAAGAGATCTTTGCAGTTTGCAAACCTGGGAGGTGTGTCCATCTGGAAAGGAAAGGGAACTCAACTCCATTTGAAGAGTTGAGTTTTTATTTCAAGCTTTCTAACATTTCGAACACCCTTCACAAGGGATTTTTTTGTAAACCCTGCAAATTATTAGATATAATGCGTTATATTACTTTACTTAATTCAACCAATCCAGAATTACTGCTCTTTCTCTCTCTCATCCTGCTTTGAATCTGTGTTGTTAGCAGTATTAGCGGCTGTCACACTTTTCATGCCAACCTCAGAGACAGTCTTCTTCTCACTTCCTGTGGTGTTTTGAGCCTATACCGCCCCCACAGCTGGGATAGGTAATTTATCACAATATATGTTTTCTCATCAATTAAGGATGTAATTATTAACACAATACACACAAACTATTAGTAAATGATATATGTATGTACTGTAATGATAAATTGTAATCACTAAGACGTAAAGTATTTGAATACTTAATCATCACCACAGTCACTCTCTTACAGACATACATGCAGCCATATGCCTGCAAAGAGACACAAAAATCATCCAAGATTCCTTTTTGACCCTGGAAACTCCCTGTTCACACCCCTGGCAGCAAGGCAGCGCTGCAGTTCTATTAAGACCTGCACCAGCAGGCTCTTTAACAGCTCTTTACCTATGTGCAGTAAAAAAAAAAAAAAAAACATGAACTCCAATGTGCAATAAGAGCACTGTTTCCTGTTCTATGCTGCTAAACACTGTGCCAGTGCCCATTTGCATGTTTTGTCTCCGTCTCTTGTTTTTAATCATCCTTTCATAACTCATTGTTTCCAAAGTTTGCATTCGATTTGTGCAATGGCAGTTAAAGACATAATTATCATGATCTGCCAGAGTGTGCTATGCTTGGGCTTCATGTCAAATGTATTATTTTGATAATCTCTTAAAGGTGCATAAATTGTAATCATCATAAAGGTCAAATTTAGACAACACCGCCACATCAGTGATTATACGTTGTAGTCTCTGCAAATAAAACTCTTTGTTCATATGCAGTATAAGATGGGTTCTAAAGAGATGACAGAAGAACATCATGACTCACATATTGCTCTGTTAAATTCTGCGTACACAGGAAGGGAGGATCTGCAGGCCACTTTGGCAGTCACGTGTCTGCAGTCCTCCGTGACTGATTCAGACCTAAGAACGAAGTAGTGTTTAAAGACTCTGCGTTTCAGATTCTCATGTCCGCTGACTAAAGAAGCAAATGTAACTCACTGTTCATGATGGAAAAAGAAAGCAAAGCAGAGTAAAGTTCACTCAGATAATGCTAGATTATGTGTTCTTGCTGTCCTTTCCTCCTGTCTGATAAAAAAAAACTGGCTGCAGAGCTCAGTTTCAGTTTTGACTTGGCTGGACACCAAGAGCATTTCCAGGAAACCAGAGGCATTTGCAGGCAGTGGTTTTAAGGAGCCGCTTGCTGCTCTGTGTCGAGAGAAATTTTAGATTGAAAACAGTTGATCCACCATGTTGAGAAGAGATCCAGGAACCAAGTCTTGACAAACAAAATTTACTGACATTTTATTTCATGCTAATAGTTTCTGGGTATACAAATATGATTCAAGCTACAAAAGCTGAAACTCTGAGCAATATCCATTTTGATTCATGAACCAACATTTCAACCAAAGCTGTTTACAGTGTTAGGTTTTGTTCAAATTAGAAATAAATGTTTAGCTTTGAGTCACATTAGAAAGACAAGAATAATTGACAAGTATTAACTCTTTGTAACTGTGAACATACTAAACAAAATGTTTTTCCAATCAAACTTCTTTGCAGTACATATGTTAATTAATTCAAGCAACATCCATCACTTAGTGAGCCAGCTTTGTCGATTATATCTGACTAAATTACAGAAATATGGTACTTATTGAAATCAGCCTTTTAAACATTTGCCATTCAGTGTTAAATGTTTACAAGAAATATACACTTAATGAATACATGAACAATTTGTTTTATCATGAGCAAAAACAGAGAATAATAAATCATGCACAACCACCACTGTCAGTATACATCAATATAAATGATAAAAGTATAAAACCTGCCCCGATTAGACTAAAACAAATTCAAACTGCTTTTCACTCAACATGTGAACAATTACTAGGCAACAATAAAAAAGAAATTTGAAAATAAAAAGCAGTTAAATTCATATTCAGTTTTAAGTATCAAAGGAATTTTTTTTAGTCTAGTTGACCCATTCTAACACTACACCAGTGATACTCACTATTTTTTTCACAAGAGCCACATTGGCAGAGCAAAATCAAGGGAAGAGCCACTTTTGCAACAACATACTAAGTCCCCTTTTGCAAATATGCATTTCTACATATAAAACATCCCACAAAAAAAGAAACAACACAGCCAATACATCTTCAATTCAGACCACATTTACCTTAATACTGGGATGAGCGGAAGCTGGCATGCATGTCCTTGACTTTCTTCATGTTGTATTCTTAGTTTGTTGTTGTAATCATAGTGAGACATTCAAGATGAGCATGGTTTTTGTGCCTGTTTTTGTCTTTTTTTAATTAAAAACCGATCCATTGTGCCTGCATCTCGCGCTGGCTAAAGGAGCTAGCGTGCGCTGCGGTCAAGTGTGACGGTGGTTTAAGCGGGCTGCGTTGCCGTTTAACAGTGCCCCCTTTAGGAAACACCATTAAGCCTTAATTAATACTTAATAAAAATACTTAAAGGTAGGGTAGGAGATCCTGGATTTTGAGTCCAGCGAAGCTGTATTTTAAAAATACACAGGTAAAAAGTCCCAACCCTTTTCTTCACTTTCCCCCCGAAGCCACGCCTCTAGAGTACATGGACGCACACGAGCACGAAGGTGCACGAGCGCTGTTCTGACAGCAAGCATCGATCGTTGCCGTATTTAGTATTTAGTATATGATAACTATACGTTTAATAATGCTAGGTGCTAGCCAAGCTAGCTCTAGTTTAGCTTCCTGCCAAGCTTCTGGACGCGTAATTCGTTCACGGAGCAGGGTACGCGCACAGGGGGAAGGAGGGGGAGGGAGGAGCAGATTGCAGTTTGATAGACGGCATCAGAATCCAATCATTGTGAACAGTCCGTTCAGTATGATTGGATAGTGTTTTTCCTAGATTGTACGTTCTAGAGGCCACTAAAACTTTTCATATTTGTGTCAAAACGTTTAATTAATTGGTTGCAATGGGGGTGTGAAGAGTATTTCAAGCAATATGTAAAAAGATGTTCCAGAAAAAGATCCCCTACCCCACCTTTAATACTACAAAAACGCAAACTTAATAAAAAATACTTAATGCTGTGCAGTATTCGCTGTATGTTATTTGAAAATAATTATTGTTATTGTTACCATATTGTTATAAGCTACTATGCGAGTGCGAGCCACCAATTAAAGCTTGAGGAGCCGCGCAATAAGTATCTCTGCATTACATTCACAAAACGTGTCTTTGTCTATGCATAACTATGTGCTTCCTACTTATTCAAACACATATGCATCGGTAGGCAACGTGGGGTTTGGTGTCTTGCTCAAGGATGCTTTGACATGTGGCTCCGGGGAAGCCGGAGTTGAACCACCAACCCACTGATTGGTGGGCAACTGCTCTTCCTCCTGAGCTCCAGCCACCCCACATACATGCAGAAAGCAAAATTTACAGGAAAAACCGTTTCCAGGAAATCTGGCGGGTTTCTTATCACTGCTGCATGGCAGTCTTTGCGTTCTGAGAGTGACTTATTTGTTGGTCCAACTTTGAAAATGCAAACTCAAATCTGCACATTCATCCTGGTGTTTTTTTTGCTTTATCGGTTTCCACCTTTCAGAAAGTCCAACATTTCAAACTCAAAGGCATCCAGAATTACTCTACACGCTTTCTCCTTTTAAGATGGGTCGTTTAAGATGGACAACAAAAGAAACTGATTTTCCAAGTCAAATTGATTTACATCACAAAAAAAAGGACAATCGATGAATAAATCGATTCACATCATATGCCATTTGCCACATACGCTGTTTTTCCCACAGCCTCCTTTGATGAGTTCATCGCATAAATCTTATTGCAGCTCCAATGACTCCGCCAGCGACTCCGCCAACGCCTGCGCCAACGCCTGCGCCAACGACTGCACAAGCAAGTGTTTGGTATAAAACTGCACCAAAGAATAATCCCAAAACTGCTCCAACTGCGACACCAATGAGCGAATAATAAAGCCAGTCCGCAATGGCCACATCTTTACCGCCTTTATTTTTCTTCACTTCTTTAAGGAACTCATTGGTGTAGAAGCCTTCTCTGGTTTTCAGCGTTTCTATGGTGTTGAGAAGCTGTTTCACCTGAAACTGGTTGCTCCTGTAGTCACCATTTTTGTTGTTGTTCCAGTATTTACTATCAACAACATGGCACCTGCCACCACACTTTTTGACCAGACGACTCAGATCGTCACTTTCACGAACAAAGTCCTCGATTTTCTTTCCTTCAGGGAGCTGGTCGCCATGTGTGAAGACAACCACAGCATGTTTCAAAGCCTCCTTTGAGAAATATTCATAGATTTTTGTGATGACATCCTTCTCCTGGACTGTGTATCGGTCCACTTTCAGCACAATGAGAAAAGCGTGAGGCCCAGGAGCGCACTCAACAATACACCTTATGATCTCACGCTTCAGCTCTGTTTCATCTATTTCAGTATCAAAGAAACCAGGAGTGTCGATCACTGTGGTTCGTATTCCATTGACAATTTTGGATTCTTTTTGACATGCACCTGTTTCAGATTTGGGAGACAATTTTACCTTCAAAAGGCTGTCTCCCAATATGGTGTTTCCGAGGCTGCTCTTTCCATAACCTGTTTTTCCCAGCAGCACAATCCTCGTTTCATCTGACCCTAGGAAAGAGCACAAACGTATTTTCTTCAGATATTTATGGGTGACATCGCTGAAGAAAAGTTATCCATTATAGTATTCAGCCAATTTGTAATATCACATACATGTTGGAGAATGTTCTCAGAGAAATATGCAGTGTCCAGTGATTGTGAGAGAAGCTACATCTGAGCTGTAAAACTGGCATCCATGTCAATTTATTTTGTTAGTTAGTCAAGTTTTTTAATAAAGTCATGTCATGTGATTGACTGAACCTAACCGAACTAAAACAATTGTTGGCATCTCTCACAATGCTTGTCTGACCCACCATGTGAAAGCATCCTCTACAGTCATACAGATATCTTTTCTCCTTACAATATGGCGGTGGGGTGGTTAGCACTCAGTAGGGTTACATGGCACTGAAAGGATCGGATTATTGGCTAAATTACAATAAGACTGAGTTATTAAGTTCATGTAGACACCTGAATCTGACAAGAAATTGGGTCGGATCGGATTACTCGCGACCGGATTAAGACCCCGAGATAACTCGGTTGAAAGTTAAATTAAACGTGTTTGCAAACGGGTGAAGCACGTGGTGAATTAGACTTTGCGTTCAGCACATGCTCGAGATTTTTTTCCCGAGGTCGTGAACCGAAAGTCTGAAGAGACGATATTACTGTTGTTGTCGCCGTCAGAAAGAAACAAACAACGCGATGGAGAATGCGCCGTTGGGCATCGCGTTTGTGCAATAAGCAGCTCACCACAAACGAAATGTAGAGGGACGTAGCTTCATCTTGCTCTTCGTTCGCCATTTTCTCGAACACCTGAGTTTGTTGTTGTTAGTGGTGAAGCGGTCAACAGGAAGTGGCTCTATTAGCAATAGTTGAAATGGGTACAGCGCCACCTATCATATCGGAGTATGACATGCTTTGTGCCTATGATTCGATTCATTCACCACCATACATCCAAGGATAATTACCCTTGCTCAACTCATTCTTATTGTAATTTAGCCAATAGTCCGATCCTTTCAGTGCCATGTAACCCCACTGACTGTTACCCTCCCGCCCAGCGACCCTGAATTGGATTAAGTGGATACTAAAAATTGATGGATGGAAGGAAAAAAAAAGGGTTCATAGTTTGTGTTATGAGGCAGTGTCGCTGTTTAAGGAGTACAATTTACGTCAGTATTTTGACACCAAACACTGTGCTACGTTTTGCTCAATTTTGCCTATGTAAAAAACAACAAATTGACTGTGAATTAAAAGGCAGACTGAGATTGCAGCAGCTAAACAATAAATAAATACAGAAACAGTAAATTACCAACAGGTTATGGGGTAGTTACATAATTACAGCCTTACAGTTACAACTGGCCCTTTGAGGGCAGCCATAATACGGAAGTGACCCTCAGGGAAAACGAGTTTGACAGCCTTAGCTTTAACAAACAACATGTTTGGTCACTTCAACTGGTGGACTTGATGGCGTTTTGAAGAAAATGTACCATTGCCCTTGTTTTTTTTTATTTTATTTTTTTATTACATCATAGCAAAACATTCACCATGAACCACTCTGAAATATTCACTGTCTTTCAGGGTTTACAGGCTGTCATCACAGTAGGCTATGTGTCTCCTTCGCTGCAACCATGGCTCAATTAAGGGATTGATTCAGATGTTAATTATAATGACATATATCTATTTATATATATCTATATATATATAGATATATATATATATTGACACACTAACATGAAGTAGAAGATGGCAAACATTAGATCTCTAACAATATTGGTATCTGTAACCCTAACTATATGAGTATTCTGCTCTAGATGCCTCAGCCGAAAATAGACAGAGAAATATTGGACATAAATCCTGTTTATGTCCGCAACACATAAGGTTTCCGCATCATCAGCATTTATTTTCTACATGTTTGCCATCAAGCCGCGCTTACAAATAAGGAAGCCGAGTTTAGGCTGACCAGACGGGTGCTAAATAGATAACAGAGTAAATGTCTGTTTAAAGTTCAATGTGAAGCGTTGACACAGAATGGTAAAAGAAGCCAATGTGACTCACCGTTCATGATGAAGAAGCGCGCGACACAGAGTGAAGATTTGTCTGATAAAATATCAAAAAGGTTTTGCCAGCTTCGGTGCTGCGTCTGCTCCTGAGCTCTGAAGACTTCACGATTTAGTTTCTCTTTCTACTTTGTACGTCATTTCCACCAATGACGTACCGCCTCATCGAGATTGTGAAATATTATGTTATAAAAAAAAACTGTAGACCTGAGTCAAAAATAGTATTTTTTACAGTAAAAGGAGTGGTACAATTTTTGGGTGTAAAACGGTGCAAGAGGTTTAATATACTGTTGAAATTTAACCTAATCCCAGCCACTCCCCATCATTCACACACATGCAGTTTTATTTTGTTCACATTAGGAACATAAGAGGAGGACTTAAAATGACCTTAAGCCTATGTTATTGTGAACCTTACCTGACTATCATTCTGCAGAACCTGATGATATGCAGTCTCAGTGCTTATACTAAATATAGATTTTTTAAAAAATGGGTTGGAAAGTTTTGTTAGGGTTCAGCAATGGAGACGAAGGATGCAGATTGCAGATGCAGACACGGGACAGGAGCCAGGAGGAAACTTAAAGGCTTTATTATAAATAGAAATGAAATTCACAGCCACTGCTGGAGAACCACAAAAACTAAACTAGAAAAACAACAACGCCTAAAGAAGACACGACAAAAACTTAACTGTACAAAACCAAGGACGCTCAACCAACTCATGGATAATTTGACGGAGGATCTGACACAGACTGAAAAAAGAACAGACTAAATACTGTGGGGAGAGTGATTAGTGAGTAGCTGAGGATAATTGATACAGGTGAAGGGAGTGGAGCTGACGACTGACAGGAGGGAACTGAGGAAAGATGAGGAAATGGCAAGACTAAACTAAATGGAAACTAAACAGACAAACCAGAAAAACACAAAAAATGCATGGATCGAAGTTTTAGACAACTGCTTCTCTTCCGCCCTGCTGCCTCCTTCCAACTGTCACCATGCAGCTCTGCTAGAAGGCAAACATTTGGAGTAAAACATGTCTGCATTAGTAACCAAACCATGTCTTTGTCCTCCATTAAATGACAGTTTAATGTTGTGTGTCAGTACAGCGACGGCAGCAACCATGTCTGCATGTGGAGGACTGAAACTTCCATAATCCGAATTAAATCAAAAGATAAGATGGTGAAATACCTTGGTTTTTTAGACCAAGTATTTTCTGCCAGTTATCAGATACCCTGCTGGTATAATAAGCTGACCAAAGGATAACACATGAACCACTGAAACCTCCTCAGAATGCATGGAGGGTTTCACTTCAAGTCCAGCACCCAGAGACTGTACAAATAACAAAGATCCAGGAGTAAATCAGAGGCATTGCCTCCAGGATTTGAATTTGTACTTGCAGTAACAGGCAGCTGAAAGCCAGTGAAGAAGAAGAGAAAGAAGAGGAACCATCATGGAAGGTGACATATACCAACAATCGATTGAGGAAGTGAGGCTGCGCAGCCTTCTGCCTGAGAGGAAGAGGGTGAAAATTTCATGCGTCGAGTGAGTAGTGCTCTTAGACACTGACGCTCTGCTTCCACATTTGTTGATATATGTTCTTCTGTTGTTTGGGCAGATTTAGCCACTCA